>NC_136012.1:26516206-26723706 GCF_048128805.1 Centroberyx gerrardi
AATCAAAGAGCGAGGGCTTCTTTCTAGAGCCGCCATTTTGCACCGAGAGACGTTCAACAATCATACAGGGAGAAATCCATCGTAGAAGAGGAGAGAGACCAGTTTCTCCACCCACAGGAGCAGGAGAGAGACCAGAATGCAATGCAGCAGAGAGACAGGTTGGGGTTTGAGTAAGGAGTGCAACTGCGATCATAGACGAGCTCCAACATTCACAAACTAGTTGGGTAGCTATATTTATACGCCCATACACTTGACTGAATGCAACAAGTCCATGCTCCTTCTCTGGGGGTTGTTGAAAGGCATTCTGGGAAACATAGGAAATCACTAACTGCAGTAGAAGTAGACGAGGCAGGTTGAGGGAAAGTGGGTAGCCTACAGCAAAAAAGAAAATAACAACACTTCATCACAAAATAACTCCTGGATTGCATCAAACAGATTGATGATATATAAGAGTGGAAGAGGATGTGAGGTTGAACTTTTCCTTTGAAGTTTCTTTGTTTTGTCAGGGAGGAAGAGGTGATAACGGTGCAATCTCTTGTTTTGTCGCCACTCTTCCAACATGGCAGCCTGTTCCTCTCCAAACTCGCAATTGCAGGCCTCTTTTTGGGGCGCTGAGGATGGAACGGATGATGGCTTTTAGGAAAAATTGAGCTAGATAAATCGTTACGGACAGATCGACAAGGTGGAGTCAAGGAGGGAGAGAGAGAGGGAGGGAGGGAGGGAGGGAGAGAGACAGAGAGGAGAGAGACAGAGGAAAGGATAGAGAGATGGGCGAGAGAGACTTTAAGAGACAGAGGAGAGAGGAGAAGGAGGAGAGAGAGACATTTGGTAAGAGAGGGAGGGAGACAGACAAGAAAATGCAGGAGAGAGAGAGAGAGAGACAGAGAGAGAGAGAGAGACAGAAACTATTTTGATTTGATTTTTTAATGTTCCTATGCTTGATGATTGTTTGTTTATTTGTTGGTTAGCATATTCTTGCAAATGCTTTGGCAGCACAAATTATCTTGTTCTGCCAATAAAGCTTATTTGAATTTGACTTTGACAGAATGGAAAAGAGAGAGAGAGAGAGAGAAGCAATTTATTTACAAAGTGCTTTTTGTCACAAAATGGAAACAAAAGACAAGAGACAAAACAGATAAAAAACATTAACGGATACTAAGGTCCAGACTTTGCATTGCTTACTTTTGGTTGTTTGTGTGTGGCTTTTGGTGATCTAGGAAGTTTCATTACTCTCATCGCAAGTCGGTCTTGAGTCAGCTAAATGCCTAAAATGTAAAATATTAAACAAAAAAAGAGGGAATAAAGGGAATGAGCAACCAAGAGAAAGAACATCACAAACTCCTAGAAAGCTGTAAAGCATTAGGACGTTTATCTACAAGTTTTCTACAGTCACATTCAACCTATTTTTGAATTACTCTTGGTTACTTAGACCCTGTAGCTGACTTGACCTCTGACCTCAGGGATCAATAAAGTGTGACATTGCTATGACAACAAAATTACTCCTTTGATTCATTTATTGATTCATTTTGTTTTTATTTGTTATATTACACATTGTATTTATGATTATATTCTCTCTGTGCAGCCAACCCTTGGTGCATCACACTACAACAACTCCACTTTATTGATTGATTGATTGTATGAATGGTTTATCATATCATAATTTATATGTAAATGCAGGTACAACACCATCTGTTTGGTTTATTACAACATCATAACTGATGATGATTGACTTGAATAATTAATTGAATATATATTTGATTCAATTAAATGTAATATTTGACTTAATCCTCTCTCTATAGGTACAATCTGCGGCCAGCCTCTGGTGTACTGAATAACTAACTGATTGAACAATTGATTGATTATAATCTATCATATTTAATGTGTTTTTATCCTCTTCTTCCAGGTACTATGCTATCTGCTGCCAGCCTCTGGTCTACCGGAACAAGATGACTCCTATGAGAGTGGCTCTGATGATTGGCGGCTGCTGGGTCATTCCCACCTTCATCTCCTTCCTGCCCATCATGCAGGGCTGGAACAGCATCGGCATCGACCACGTGGTGAGTGGTGTGTGTGTGTGTGTGTGTGTGTGTGTGTGTGTGTGTGTGTGTGTGCATGGAAGGGGAAAGGGCTCATTGAGAAGCCTGGGATGGTTTTGTGCGGAGATGGAGACAAAATTATAATAAATCTCAACAGGATACGTGAGTTTACAACGCTGATACACTGCTCCGGTCAACTGAAACGAAGAGAGAGAGAGACAGAGAGAGACACACAGAGAGAGAGAGAGAGAGAGAGAGAGAGAGAGACATACGGAAGAAAAGCAGAACGAAAACATGTTTTACATAAACATATAAAACGATTAGCGTTGCGATGCACTGAGGAAAGAATAAAGCCCTGAAGAGCATCGTTTACAAGACGGAGGAAATGCTTGATGCGTTGCTATGGAAACAGCATCAACATGTCAGACACAGAGACAGAGGAAAAAGGCCACTGACACCACAGACACAGAGTCAAGCTGTTTCGTTATTTTACTCTGAAAAGTTGAAGTAGTTAACAGATGAGTCAGGCGAACGAGGAAAACCGAGCGTCTGCTTGTTTGTTTGATGTTTTTTTTGAACCGCTGGACTGATCTGGAATAAGATGGGGGGATAAAATCAAATGAGAGAGAAAGAAATAAAGAGAGAAAGAAAGATAAGAAAAATTACGGATTACAGCATGATGAAGGTGCAAAATAACAGAAGTAGAACTTGGAGAGAAAGACAGAATGAATGCTATGAAAATATACCAAAGATATGAAATATATGCAAAAGTATGAATATATGCTGTATGAAATATTATGTTATTTAAATGTTATGGAACTGACAATTCCAATGTTTCAGGAACATATTTAGTGGAAATGTACGAATGAATAGTATGACAAAAAGGAAAGAAAGAAGGTGAGTATGAATGAAGGAATAGAAAGGATGAAAAATAGCAAAAGAGAGAGGGAGACAGGCAACAGGCAGACAGGTGGACAGGCAGGTGAGAGAGAGAGAGAGAGAGAGAAAGAGAGACAGACAGAGAGAGAGAGAGAGAGAGAGAGACAGAGACAGAAAGAGAGAGAGAGAGAGAGAGAGAGACAGAGAGAGAGAGAGAGAGAGACAGAGAGACAGAGAGAGAGAGAGACAGAGAGAGAGAGAGAGAGAGAGAGAGAGAGAGAGAGAGAGAGAGAGAGATTCCCCAGCCACCATTAACCTCGCTCGCCCCGTCTGCCTTTATCTGAATGCCAGCTAAAGTTTCTACTGAAGTGACCGACAGGAGACTTGGCTCATTATGGCAGCAGTGGTGCTGACACACACACACACACACACATATTCACTCATAAGCAGACACACATCTACACGTATACTCTATCTCTCTCTCTCTCTCTCCCTCTCTCTCTCTCTCTCTCTCTCTCTCTCTCTCTCTCTCTCTCTCTCATACACACACACACACACACACACAGGTAAACAGCCCGGCAGTGTGAAGTGGGAGCGGGGGGTTAGCAGCGTCTCTCTGTGGGTCTCATTAGAGCTGTTGAATATTCGGACAGCCGGTCAGCTGGCAGCAGCTGCAGCTCCGCACCAAACTGAACAAAACAACCACAACTCTCCGCTTTAGCATTTCCTACAACACAGCTTTGTCAAATACTCAACTCTGATTGGCCAGTGAACACATTCTGAGGTCTATTTTTCTCTCTGAACAGTCCGCTGTGTCACATCCCATCACTCCACTGTCAAGAAGGCCGGTCCATTTTGTTGATTTCTAGTTAAATTAACTCGCAACACCTTGTGATAAAAAGACGTTGCTGCTTGGTCACTGCAGACAAACAGTCAGATAACTGAGGTTAGAAACATGGACGATTTTTCATTATTACTTATCTGATTCAAAATAGCCAGTCTTACTACTTTATGTATGTTTGTATTTTTTTATTTCTTTATATAGTTTATTTGATAGGGACAGTGCAAGTTAACATAGTACCACCGCTAGTTTCCAACTCCTGTCCCTAGTTCGGCTTTTAGTAAGAGAAAAAAAAAAAAAGGAAAGTATCAAGGTTAACAATTATAGAACACTATTTAAAGAAAGAAAAAAAAAAGTCAAATCATGAAATAATTAAAAATGCATACAGCTCTTGATTTTGCTTCAGCCAGCCTTTAACATTTTTATTAAAAACCTTAATAGCAGAGAGCCCCACCTCTGCTGAACCAGTTTTGTTGCGGAAGCTTGTAAATTACTTTAGCTTGCAATAAAATGATTTGAAATCAATATTTCGGATCAAATGATAAACTGAAATGTGTCTCCGCTTCATGTTGGGGTCTTGAGCCTCCCTATCGGGCCTTAATTTGCAATAATGACCAGCTTGCTGTGCGTTGTCCTTTATACAATATTGCATACTATTATATTGTATACTATGCTATACTGGGGCAGTGGAAGTCTTATCGATGAATGAGTGACAAGCAGCTGCTGTTGAGGAGCCCATGAGCAAGACCCTGAACCTCCATCTGCTGCAGTGGAGCTGCTCAGTGTCCAGCAGCAGAGGGCTGTGGTTATACTGGGCAGCTCCCAGTGGGAATGTTTACATCTGCATGAATGTTAACAGGGTGCCACTGAAAAAGAGCAGAGTGCTAAGTCAGCTTTACCCGCATGAAACGCTATTTTACTCTATTTTTATCCTCAGAGGTTTAGTGGAGCGAATTCACAGGTATACAGAGCAGACCGGGCTCTGAGAGGGATTTACTGTACTTACCTAAAAAGAACGAGTGATACGTCTCGGTGTCCATCGATCAGACAGCAGCCAATAAAATCATGTTATTTTATTGTGTGTGTGTTCAACTTAGCAACCCAGGTGGGCACTGAGTATTTTGATTGGACCGTGACCGACCGCAGGGCGCGCTGATGGAACCACATTCGTCCAATCAGGAGTTGTATAATCGTGACCGCTTTCCTTTCTTTTGTGATTTTTCAGCAGTAGGTGTCCTGTTTTTCTTCTTTTTCCCTGCTGGCGTTGAACTTTCTCCTCTCCTCGCTGCACAGAGTTTATCTTATCTTATTATTTGACTTTTTTAATAAGCGCCGAGCTCGGCCTGATGACACTCACAGTCAAGAGGGGAGCGCTCTTCAGAGAAGCGCCATCAACAATGACAATTTTTTATTATACCGTTTCATATTGATATCAGTTGCTTTGAAACTAGACTTAGTTTATGATCCTTTTTACACATGGTCGTGGTGTGTGTGTGTGTGTGTGTGTGTGTGTGTGTATGAGCGCACGTGGGAGTCCCTGAGGAGTCGCAGTACACCTTCATCCCTACACACCACTACACCACGGTTTATACTGTATTTATTATTCTATTTCTATATACTCTACACTCACTTTTCTCTCACTGTGTATCCCGGCAGCATGGCAGACAGGCTAGACTCTCGCATTCCAGCTTCTATACTCACAGATATCTGTTCATTCATAAAAACGACTCCAGCGTCCCGCAGCAGGGAGCGCGGCCTCCATGCTCTGATATGGATTGATCTCTGTATTATTCATCCCGTGGCCCCGAGCTGCAGTTCCCACACAGAGAGGAGGAGATGATAGCGGAGTTACAGCCGGGGACGTTCGCTCGCTGTGATTAACGGCGACGTGCCGAGCCGCCGTCTCCCTCGGGAGCTTCATACCGTCCTGATGCTGTGCAGATCGGCTGACTGGAGTGTGGGGGTTTGAGTGGTTTGTTGTGGGGTTTGTAGGCGTTTCATTGTGTAGCGGGGCAGAGGAGTTCAGCTGTACAATACACATGATTAGTTGGGAGTTCATTTCTAGCAGTCCACCATTTACTAGACAGATGAAATTGGTGTGTATGTGTGGTTGTGTCTGCATGAATGTGTATGTGCACTTGTGTGTGTATGTATAAGACTAAATTGACTGAATTTGGGTAAGAAAGGGCAAGAAATTAATGTTTTTTTTTCTTTCAGATGTCATTTTTTGCCCTCTTTATCTGATTTTTAGGGTCATTATCGTCCTTTTTGGGGGCAACTTTATTGAAATAATTTGGATTGCATATTGGCAAATAAACATTTAATTTGTATCACTAACATTTGTTTTGTTTTAAATCATAATACCATTACATAAATAAAGTAACAATCAGCGATATTTTCCTCATATTTTCTGCTTCAGGCTGCGCACTGGAAAGGGTCGCCCAGTCAGAGGCTATGGTGGCCCACAGGGGACAGTAGTCACATTCACACATGAATATACAGCAACTCAATAGAAAACTGTGAACAGAGTGAATGCTGTTTAGCTGGCATGAACCCTCTTCATCTGTTCAGGCTCTGCTATTCTCTTGCTGGCTCTCGTCCATGTTTCTTCTTCTGTGCTCCTCTTGTTGCAGAATGTGGCGCCAAATACGTGCAGAGTGATGAAAAAACACTTGAAATCTGATCTGAGTGGTCAGACTGAGCTGCATTTTCAGAGATGCAATTTGAATTACATTTCAAACCACCTACAGACATGGTTTAAATCTAAAAACATCAGACTCCATGTGGTTTTTTGTTGTTCAGACTTCAGAAAAAATATCTGACTTGTATCAGACGTGCAAAAAAATCGCCTGACTGAACATAGCCTAATATAAGTGCACCTTACCTTGCTCCAAACCAACCGCTTACTGAGGCACAGGAGCTCTACAGTCCTGGAAAGGGAAAGAGGCATCAGAGTCTCAGAGACCTATTATGCCGTTAGTCGTTTTTTTATCTTGTCCCTTCATAATAAAATATGAGTGCTGTGATTGTTAAGTCTCTGTGGGTCAGTCCGGTTGGAAGCGGCCTATGGATTCCTCTTTCATGAACATGTCTAACTCTTCTCCTTCATCTCGCTCTCCGTCACCAGATCGAGGAGCGGCGCTACAGCGAGGGCAGCAACTCCACTTCCTGTGTCTTCATGGTGAACAAGCCATACGCCCTCACCTGCTCTGTGGTGGCCTTCTACATCCCGCTGGTCCTCATGGTGCTGGCCTACCAGAGGATCTACGTCACGGCGCGCGCCCACGCCCTGCAGATCAGCATGCTGCAGCGGGCCGGGGGTGCGGGGACCAGCGGCTCTTCGGTCGACTCCGCCGACCACCAGCGCAACCACCGCATGCGGACGGAAACCAAGGCGGCCAAGACGCTGTGCATCATCATGGGCTGCTTCTGCCTCTGCTGGGCGCCGTTCTTCGTCACCAACGTGGTGGACCCCTTCATAGACTACACCGTGCCGGACAAGCTGTGGGCCGCCTGCCTGTGGCTGGGCTACATCAACTCCATGCTGAACCCCATCCTCTACGCCTTCCTCAACAAGTCCTTCCGCCGTGCCTTCCTCATCATCCTGTGCTGCGGGAGGAAGCGGTACCGCCGGCCGTCCATCCTGGGGCCCGGCGCCCCCTGCACAGCCACACAGATCAACGGCTCCACGCATGTACTCAAGTAAGTTGTGTAAGTTGTTTCAGTCTCCGGGTGTGTTTCCATGTTACGAGGCGTGGAGCTGTACTCTTAAAACAGGATGAGCCACTTTCAGGACATCTGTGAGCGTGAGATGGGAAAACAGGCATGAAGAGTTTCATTCCAAAGCACTATATGTGTTTTTTTGGGAGAAAAAAAGTAAAAATGCGTGATGTTCTTTGCTCAGAGTTTCAGAAAAACACAACATTACATTTTCTCAAATGTCATTATTTTGTAAGCAACTGTATGTAGATAACTGATAACTGATATTCCATAATGAATCTTATTTTCTAGCAGGCAGTTATTTTGCACCAACAGATGTATAGTTTCCCAAATGATAAAATGAAACTCTTCTTGTCTTATGTTGACACATTTGTTTGGGTTGCTTGTGTCAAAATGGTCGTAATGTGTCGCTATGAACTCACCTTGGGTTTGAAAGTAAGAGAAGATGTGTAGCCACAAACCATTTGCTGTAAAGGATTTATTTTAGCCAACAGTTCTCTCTCCAAGTCAATACACAGTATAATACATTATCATGAAGATAAGGGAAATGCTCTTACCCTCGCAGCCTTTGCTATTATCTACTAAAGCCATGATTTCTCTTCAATTTCCTCTAATTTCAGTAAATGGAAGTTGTAGTAATAATCTCACAGTAGACAGTGGTAGCATTATCCTGCATTAGTACTGCAGGCAGTTCTCTCTTGAATGCAATAGATCCAAATTAGACCTTAGTATTAGTATAAAAACTCTCAACCAACAAGTTACCAGACTATTCCTTGTACCCTCGAGAGATAAAACTCGATTTTTCCGAACAGTGACTCTCGGGGAAGGAGATAAAGTTGTTAAGCAAGTATGCAGCACAAAGTGGGACTGTCTATATTTGTACCAGCAAGTAGCAACAGAGTCTCTTGTGATAAAATGAGTTGTTTTCAGGTGTATTATTATCTCTGCAAATACCCTTCTCAGTCCCTCTCTTCCTAATGCAAGATGGACATGAATCTACAGTCCCATTACTGTTGCTGTGTATGGAACATGCTTCACAGTGATAAGCGCTGGATGTCTTACATGCACTCTGTAATAGACTAGTGCATGTTTCATCTTCATATTATTTCCATTCCCTGTCTCTTCCTTATCTGTATTGAATAATGATAATTGTACCACAGGAGCTTTTTTCTGGAATTTGTGTTTATCCAGGGAAGGTTAAATGAACACACCTGCTGTTTTTCAGCATCGCCCTGCTTCACATTCATACAGTTCCACACATTAAAGGAGGGGTATCATTTGCTTTTTCAGCAATTTTATATAATTACCTGGTGTCTATAAAATACATCTGTGAAGTTTTTTTCATGTAAAATCGTTTAGTTATAGCTTTAGCTAGTCACTTCCCAGTGTTTGTTTCCCACCTACAAGAAAACAGGTCGTTTTACATAAGCAGCTTCTTATGCTAATGAGCTACTGCTCTGATTGGCTGGCCATTCTGGAAGGCCCGCCCTCCTCTTAGCGCTGATTGGTCGATTTCAGACAGTCCAGTGTCTACATAGAAACTGGAGCAAAATCTGCCTGGCTTGTACAAGGGGGGCGTGTTTTATAGTTGGTGACTGTGGAGAAACGGCATAGTAACATGATTCAATTTTTTTACTGTGATTACTTCACACCTCCAAGTACCAAAATCACCAGAAATACTAAGAATTGCCACATCCTAGGATACCCCCCCTTTAAAATGAATGAATGAGTTAAGTAATCTATCTGTTGGCGAGCAGTTGCAACTGCAACAACATCAGCAGAACTTGTATCCTCTTCCCAAGTCTCGGGCACGGCCCCTTGTGCTACGGTGGCCCGTAGTCACAATGTTCAAAATGTAGAGCAGTAAGCTAGCTAATTAGAGCAGAGAACCAACAGAATCTAGTGAAGAGGAAATATATCACCATGCGAAATACTGGAATAATAATACTGCTTCGTCATTTGCTTTTTTTGTCTTGAGAATGAGGTTTTTAGCCTTTGTAGCTGAAATGTAGCCTGATATTCAAACTGAATGGCCATCTGGTTCCCACTCCACTTTTCAGCTTGAGATTTCCTCCTCGTTAGTCATTTTCTGTGTGGGGGGGGGGTTGATTTTCCCCGAACCAATCACTAGTGACTGATGTATCCGGCCGCTCTGACTTTATTTTCAGTCACACATGCTGCAGCCAGTTAGCTTCTACGTCCAGGGTTAGCAGCTATTTACCAACTGCACCAAGAATGCCGGTCCATTTTGACAAAAATATAATTTTTGAGAGACAATTTGTTGGTTAAGGGGGTGATTTCAACAAATCTATTCTTCCGAAACGCCAATGAAAAACCGTTGCACAACGGTTCAAACTTTAGTCCCGCCCACAAATGTTCTGATTGGCTCGATTGTTTCTCTGAGCGAGAACAAGCCGTTGACGAGGGAACAAAATCTGAAGAGTGGGCGGGACGAGATTCAGGAGTCTGGAACCAGACTAGCTGAAATGTGTTGTGACGCAGGTCGCTCACTTGGAGCACCGTCCTCCATTGTTGAGCAGAAAATACAAATGGGAGATGGGGATTTTTTTTCCAAAACAGAGTGTGGGCCAGAAAGTGAGTTTTGAAAGGCAGATATCTCAGCACCTGGCCTAATAATCGTTGCCTCATTGAATAACAATCATTAACTCTCAACCCCCCACAGATATATTATAGTCATTTTGTGCTATTGGGAAGTAAAAATCTCATTTATTGCCTCTTTAACACCTCAGAGCGCCCACAGTGAGCTGCTGTTGGCCAATGAGCAGCTTCATTGGAGCATTTTATATAGATGCAGCCATTTAGATTCACATTAAGGTGTTTTGCATTTTGCATTGTGTCCATCTCCCTGGACTTCCTACCCATTTAAAGCACCTCTGCTCCTGTAGTTTGAACATTTCATTATGATAATCCAATTCACAGTCTTCCCCCTGTGGTGTGTACTTTGTATTTGTGATATCGCCCTGCTGTTCCTGTTTTCTGCTATTTCTTTTTTTATGGGTGTTGAGTGAGATCTCTCAACCATGAGGGGGAGCAGATACATACAATAATTATATAATTTACATCAATACAGAGCACAGAGGGCCCTCTACCGCTGAAGATCCAGGGAGTGTTTTACCATTCACTTTTAGCACAGAGATTTTATAAAGCGTAGTGTCGTCACTGTGAGTTTTAAATCAACTGTATTTTTTCAGCAGTTAAAAATGGCCTGACCTTCTGAGTGATGAACTGTAGATAACCTGAGTGAGTGGAGCCGCTCTGAAGCAGCTTTTATGGACAGCAATACTTCAGTATGTTAGATCTATTGTGCCTCTGCCTCCTCTGATCCTGGCTGCTTAATGCTGGTGACCGAGGAATTTAATCTTATTGTACTCTTGCACTCATTATAAGTCACTAAGAGCATCAGCTGAATGCCCAACAGCAGGACTACTGTACTCAGCTGAAGACCATTGTCCACTTTGCATAAGAGCCATAAGAGCCGTACATTTAATTTTTCCATGTCATGAATTTGCACCGTCTCTCAGGACGTCCCTGACATTTCTGGGCATCAGAGCGGTGCGGTTACATCACTGCAGAAATATATATGGGATGAAGTCCACTTTGCCAAAGGCCATTACTCATCCAGGCCATCGCTGCAGAAAAAAATACCAAATACCTTGGCTGAACACAGCAGAAAAAAGTTCTATTCGTTGATTAAACACTGAGCCAAGCTACGTATCTTTACTTTACTTTGTTTTATATAATATATATTATATATTACTTTTATATAACTAGGTAGTCACATCTATTAAGAATCTCCTTTTTAAGGGAAACCAGGCCATAAAAGCATTTTCAGTTTTAAAATAGCAATGACCATAACACATCTGTAGGGGATTGATAGCATTGTTCATCAATACCAATGATTACTTCAACTGTGTGCTGAGATTTCTGTCTTTCAAAACTCACTTTCACCTATTTTGGAACAAAATAGGTGAAAGTGAGTTTTGACTCCAATCTTAGGGACAGAAAAAATGATTCCTTTAACTGTTGACATCAATTTCCGTCATGTTTTTTAGACAAACGAGAGCACAAATGATGAGCAGGCGGACCTGGAATGAACATATCAATAAAAAATATATCAATAAATAAGTCTATGAGTAGACAGGGCAGACCAATCAATCCAAGCATGCAAGACACAATGTAAGATGCAAAAAACAGATGTCCAAACCTTAAAGACTTTCAAATAAAATTGCCATGCATATAGAGACATGGCTGAGAAGTGGAAGTTATTAATGAGTCAATTAGTATGATTTGACATTCGACAACATGGCATCCCCTTCCTTTTTCCATATTGCACCATACAGGAGCTACAGATGGAGCCATTGCAGAAGCTCCAGTTTTACCACATGCTTACTGAATCACTGCTGAATTATTTGGCTCCGCCCCTGAGAGGAATTGTTTGGAAAAAATCGAAGCTTTGCTCTCTGTTCAGCTGTTGGAAAAAGGAACGATCGGGGAACTAGTTCGCTGAGAGCCACTAGAGTTTCGTGTTGCAATATACAAGTGTACTGACTTGACTTTACTGTGACGCATTCAAGAAACTTTTCTGAAGTATTAATGCAACATAGATGCATTTTTCAATGGCTACCACTGTTTGCTGTTTTATTTATTTAGCTTGTGGTGCATGAAGCGTCATCCTCCTCCACAGTGACGTCTCAGCTGCTTGGAGACTTGTAGCTGAACACCAGAAGCAATTTGTCAGACTGATTTGACCCTGTATGGAAGGCCATGTGGGATGAGGTCCATCTAGCTGAAATATAGAGGCAGCAAATGTACCATTTCCATTCAAGACGGTGCTGACATCTCGAGGCCTTAGGGAGTTATGGCTCATCGTGAGCAATCGATTAGTGTGCTGGAACCAACACCGAAGCCCTTAGTGGTTAATGACCATTTTGCCAAATATAGAAATAGTAAATAACATTTTCATGTGCACTCTGACATTTCTAGACCATTACGAAACCTCCAGAGAGTTGATGGGAAGATGAGAAGCAAGCCATTAGTCTGATTCTTCCCATATGGAAGTCCTCTATATACGGTGGTAAAATATCACATTTACTGTTTGCATTTGACAACTTGATGTTGACCAAATGGCATCATTGGTGGTTGATGTTCATGTTGTCAGATGGCCATATTGGTAGACGATGTCCAGTTTGAAGAAAATTCAAGCCTGATGTCTTTTGTTGTTACTCTACTTATGCTTGTCTTTTCCACATCGCTGTGAGTTCATATTGGTAATTGATATGGATATGAACAAGATATGAACAAAGTCATCAAAAAAAATCAGATATGAGCAGCAATTCAGACCTGAGCATGAAAGCCTGCGGTGTGAACAAAGCCTCAGAGACTTACAGGAAGACATCTATTGGAGATACTTAATCAATAGCTCCTACTGGGTGACAGCCGCTTTGCCAAAATGAGTTACTATACAATACATGTAATAGATCCTTCTACATAATGGAAGTCAGTACTGCAGTAGTCATCGGAGGGTTTCCCTGCATAGTGACAGAGATTTCCTGCAGGAAGATATCTAATAGAGTAATTTGAGTATTTTGTCATTTTTCGAGTATTTTGTCGTTTGTGCAAGACATAAATTATACACTACACGTTTCCCTCTACACTCTCTCACTACACCTCATAGCGCAGTACTGATGGAAACTCCACAGTACATGGCTTCACCCTACACACTGACACACTGACTTCAGAGATTTGTGGGAGAGAACAGCAAGACATCCGTTAGTGTGTTTCCTTTTCCCAAGAGATGGAAACCGGAGAGGCGGACGATTCAACAGCTCAATGAGATGCTGTTCTCGCTCCTCCATGTTGATACGGTAGCTGTACACGGACACACACACACACACACACACACTCGTACACACACCTAGCGAGTTTATATTACAAAACCTTGGATATTGAGGGTTGGTGTAGCTCCTATGTAGCTCAGTGTGTAGAACAATGCAGTAACACTGGATACTGAGGATTATGCTCACGCACACACACACACACACACACACACACACACACACTCACACACAAACAAAGGCATGCATACACACACATGCAGGATACACACATGCATGCACGTACATACATGCAGATGCAGGCATTCATGAAGATAGGATGGCACTGACACACACACACACACACACCACAAAAAGTACACAACGAGCCAGACATACACACTTTTGTATGCACACATATACGAAGCACGCAGATGGCCAGATGCACACACACACACACACACACACACACACACAAGCACACCCACTGCAAGCGCCAAGTGACAATGAAAGTGATGTATTACTCTGTGCAGGTGGATGGAAAGTGATGTGTGATTTATGAGTCTTCTCTTCCCTCTGCCTCTCATGACCCTCGTTTTTATGATGTAAAAAGCACATTTTCTGCCTGAAGGAGTCACATTTTAACTGTCCCATAGCACAAAGTGATGATGATCTGTGGGCTTGATAGGGCTGCTCATCAATACCAATGACTCAAGGATCACTTGGCCAGCTGCTGAGATTTCTGACTTTCAAAACTCACTTTTTCCATCCCGTACTCCCAACTCCAAACCCAATGGAGTTTCAAGACAGTAGAGACCAGCGTAGGAGGAGATCGGTTCTATTCAATCAGTTCGATGTTGTTGCGCTTCCTACTGGTCACTGATAGAGGCCCATAAAAGTCATAGATTACCTAATCCTTTTTAAAATGTAGATGTGTAAAGAATACATATAACACCTGAATGGCGGGATAAGTTCAGCTGTGGCCGACAAGCTTGCTGAGCGTCCGCACATCAGCCGAGTTTCACTGGAGAGAGGCAGAAGAGTTTTACATACACCGCCTGTCAAAAGTTTGGGGACCCCTTCCCTTTTCTAAATTTTCAAAGTACTATTTGATTTTTTTCTGTTATTTTTCAATTAAGAAGTAAGGAAAAAAATGCCTGCAATGCTTTTGTTAACATAAAACAGCTATTTACTAATACTTATTAATACTTATTATACGTACTATTTATTCAACACTCAGCTTCATGTTCATCAAAGTGTTTTTCATAGCAGAGCGTCTCTGAGGAACGCCTGGAAAAACTCATTGTGAGCAGCAGTTCCAGCTGTAAATGAGTTTTTTTTTAATGAAAATATAGTTTAATTGTTTTAGTGTGATTTGTTTCTTTCCCTAAAACTAAATCAAGTTAGTCTTTAATGGAGTTAAGTTATTGCAAACCGACAAAGAAAATATGCTTATTTATTAAACATTTTCAAAAGCTAGGCGTCCCAAAGCTTTTGATGGGCAGAGTATAGGTGAGGGCAACATTAGAGCAAGTAGAGGAGGAAGATATGGGAGAAAGGTTGTGATTGAAGGGAAGAGGAAGATGTGAAGTAACTGAAGAGTTTTCATCCTACAAATGAACACAGTAACGTCAGGTATTTATGTGTTGAGTGACTCTGGCTGCTTGAATCTTGTTAAACCCCCGTTGTATACCATCAGAAATACCCGGGTGTCAATTAGAAACTACGCACTCTTTTCTTCATTCTTGAAAACTTTTTGCAGCTATGTGGTTTTCGCCTGACGACAGTGATGTAATAATGGTATAAACTGAGCGTATAATGAAACTACAGATCGGTGAGTGATATTTTCAATTAGTTTCAGACAGGCCCTTAATGAAATGGCATGCCCCGCCGTGCATGTCGCACATACTCATAAAGCTCTAAAATTATGACCTAATCCCTGCATCATAGATGAAGGATTTATTCTGTGAATTATGCGCGGCGGCAGGCTGCCAAGGTTTTCTAATAACCGGATACGTTATGCGTGACTCGTTGGCGACATTTATCTGCCGCCGCCTCTGGAATACGATAGGACGCAGCAGATGCACAGATACACAAAGTTTCCCAATCAGGAAAAAAGTTTTGTCTCATCAAACACTCGCTCCCTCTGCGGCGCGCTCAAGCGGGAGACTTGAGACGTCTTGAATGTTTTTAGCAGTTCGGTTTGAAGGACCGGTAAAAACAGGAAATGAATTTGGCCGCGAGCCCTGCTCTCTGTTCAGCTTAATATGGTAAACAGTCATGGTTGGCGCAGTGGAGTCGTTTTCATTAATAATTTTTTTCTCAACTTAAGATGAATGAGTTCTTGCCATTTCCTCCTTTCAGCTGGTAGACTCTGAGTCTCAGTCTGGGCAGTGGTGGCCTAAAGGTTAGAGAAGCGAGCTTGTGACCGGAAGGTCGTCGGTTCAATCCCCCGGACCGGCAGGATAAATCTGGGTGGGGAAAGTGAAAAGCAGCGCTTGCCCCTCCCTCATTACCACCACTGAGGTGCCCTTGAGCAAGGCCCTTAACCCCAACCGCTCCAGTGGAGCTGCTCAGTGGCCAGCAGATCAGACTGTGGTTGTACTGATCAGCTTCCAGGTGTGAATGTGTGTGAATGTGATCAGGGCGTTCCTGAAAAAGAGAGCATTGCTCTCAGTGAAACTCCCCTGAATAAATAAAGGTGAAAAAAAAAAAAAAAAAAAAAAAAAGTCTTGAATTCTTAAAGTGGTAATCTGTGAGATCCTCGTTTTTTTATTTTTTTATTTTATTTAGTCTCCATCTTTGATCCTCAGCCTCACTGCTGTGGTGTTTCTGCACTGCACTTCCCACAGATCACCTGTCAATCAAACAGTGTGGGCGGAGCCTGAATTTTCTATTGATGCAGTTTGAGTTTCTCTTTTATAAATAAATAAATATGCATAAAACGCATCACTTCCTGTGTGGCAGACAGTAGCAAAACATATAAATATAAATAAACATTTATATGAAAATATTCCAGATTAGTACTTTAACAAGTAAGTAAGTAAAGTTTTCTTCCAAAAAAGTAAAACCTTTTCAAAGCAAAAAAATCACCTTTCACTTTGCTAAAATAGAACAAATATTATAAATAATTTACCTCTGAAGTAACTGTGAACTGTAACTACTCATAGCACACATTTCATCCTGTTTCTCATATTAAACACACATACACACACACACACACACACACACACACACACACACACACACACATACACACACACTCTCTTCCAGCTACACAACACATATTCTCCCACTCATTACCGCTCTCTTGCTGTCAGTACATCAGGGTTATTTAAATGAACAAACAAAACCATTCCCTCTTACTGTGTATTCCAGTTCTAGGTGGCTAATGTTTTAGACGTGAAGCATTTTGAATATTTCCAGCGGATTGGAAAAAAACGGCAGTGTTGATAGAAGCGGAGAAACGTTGCCTTGTCTCCTAATTGAAGACATGAACTGACTGTTTTCAATCTGTGGACCTCCTCTCCCTCTCCTTCCCTCCACCTCCATCATATAAACAGGCTGCAGCCGCAATACCTCCAGACTGGAAGGTAGAAACAGCCAGGAATGCACAAAGGGTTTTTTTTTGTATTCGTAGACCAATACCAGACAAGATGAGATGAACTTTAATGACCCCCGAGGGGAAATTGAGTCGATACAGCATCATAGAACAGAGGTGCAGGTTGTAGAACAAAGTGTAAAAAATAAAGGATACTAAAGGATTTTTGTTAAACTACTCCTCCTCCTACTACTAATGAAAATAATAAGGTACAGCCACTTTTTTCTGAGAACGTTAGGAGAATGTGGGAAGAAAATGGGTCATATTATTTTTAAATTCAAGTCAGGGTGTGAGTTACTAATTCGGGATCCCTGGCCCGAGCTCCACGGACCCTAATTAAGATCAGACAGGCAGCAGCAATCTGAGATTAGCACTTCTGAGAGACATAATACGGACTTGATGCACTGATTTCAGACGACACACAAAGACAAGCTGGACGAATCTGTCTCTGGGGTGAGGGACGCATTGATCCAGACACTGATGCCGGCAGAATTGATCCTTAATTGGCAAGTAGAGCTACAGGCATTTCCACCCCAGAGTCTCAATCGCTCTAAACTTTATTTATCCAGGAAGTGTTTTTCAGCACCGCCCTGTTTCCCGTTCATACAGCTGCACACACTCCCACCTGGGAGCTGTTAATCCCTCTCAACTCCTCGTCATGGCTTGAATGGAGCAGCTGGGGTTGAGGTGCCTTGCTCAAGGGCACTGGGGGGGGGGGGGGGGGGGGTGGCAGGTGTGGAAGGAGGGGAGAGCGTTTCCTCGTTCACCCACCCTTGTCCAGATTTGAGCAGGTTTTAACAGGCGGCCCGGGGTTCAACTGGCAATTTCATGAGGACAAGCCCGCTTCTCTCACCTTTAGCCCACCGCCGATTACAGGAAGGTAAAAGGTTATGTAGATTGGAGGATGGAGGAGGCGGGGGGGGAATTCAGCAAATGTAAAGCGGGGGCTGTGTAATGGCTTTTAAAATGTCACAGGTATGTCAGCTCAGCCTGAGACAGATTCTTTGACTTAGTACAATAAAAGGTGCAGGAGTGAGACTCGAGGCAGGATTAACGTGCGTCTGAGTGTGATCAAATTCAGGCCCTCGGTGTGCTGGCTTTGTACTGTAAAACACTCTCATTATCCGAGGAAATGATGGCTGATAATTCATAATTCATATTCATTCATATTCCTCCTCTACAACTGGAGCAGATCGCTCTCACCCACACAGGACAGTGATGTCAGCGGCAGGGCAGGAAATTAAAAAGACAACTGATGTGTGGAAGTAAGAGCATGGAAAGAGATTTGTGTGTGTGTGTGTGTGTGAGAATGTGGGGACATGTATGTGTGCATATGCAAGTGTATGTTTCTCTGTGTTTGTATTCCTGTGTGCATTTATGTGAGCTTTTGTTTTTGCATATGTGTGTGTGTGTATACCTAAATGTGTGTGTACATGCTTGCCTACGCACTCACGTATACGTCACTCAATTTACCCGACACACCGGGTGTCTGAGGTGACACCGCGACTCAGAGCGCTGGAGCATTCTGGGAGAACGGCGCAGCTACAGAACGTTCAAGAGCGCCAATCACGCTGTTCGCCCAATTTCCACAGATTGATTGGAATTTGTTCCCGTTTGACCCTCCGAGGCCCCCGTTACCGAGCTAATCACCGGCTGTGGAAAGGTTGGATATCTCTCCACCGGGGGAAAAGGTCGTATTACTCGACGCCTTCTTCTCCAACAAATGATGATGAGGTCTATTATTGTTGTTCTTTTTCCAGCCGTGCCGCTGGAGTCTGGCTACAAAATGAGATATATGAGAGTTGAGATGCTGAACTTCGTGTAGTTTTAATTCCGTGCAAATCTCCAATCTCTCTAATTTGTACAGTAAAAATTACAGATGTCTCCTCATAATACTAATCCCGTACAAATCAAACTCAGCTGGAATTTGTTTTTGTCGTGCAATTTCTCTTTCTTATTCCTCTTCTTCTTCTTCTGGACGTGCGATTTCTATTTCCCTCCTGTCATGAAGAAGGGAGGCAGTAGTTGAATCTACAGAGGAAGAGCTGAATGCACGATATATGTAAGACCTCGCAAAAGGCTCTTTGAGAGAGGCAGAGGATGTGGAGCTCGGCCAATTAAAAACATGAATATTACATTGTGACGCGCTACGAAACATAACAAAATATAAAAAGTATTGCAGAATTTATTTAACAAGTTGTTTCACACATTAAATGGATTTCAGCTCGACTGCAGTGGAAACCAGACTGAAAAACAACATAAACAAACCAGGAAGGAATATAACTTGTAGGTCATGGAAGCGGTCAGAATTAGTTATGCAAAAGTCATGGAATTTTACACCGGGGTCACTATGGAAACCCTGAAATATGATTTTAACTCTAAACCCAGCATGTCACTTTCTATAGCATAAAGCTTTCTATAGCATACAATTATACACTTGTGTGCAAGGATGTGGACAGTCAAGGATGCACACACACACACACACACATCCCTCTCTCTATTTTTGAACACACACACTCAGACCTTGACCTTTACCTCAACAGCCATGCTTGTGTGATTGCATCCACAAAATCTATACATCTTAAATGTGACCCGTCCGCACACTATCGCCCATCAATTCCACTCCCAGCCTCAGATAACCAGAGCTGAGCCGCTCTCTCCACACTGACACTGAAAAAGCACAAAATGATCGATTTATGTTTCTGAGTGTAATCCGCCTGGAGTAGTCTGCAGGGGAAAAAAAGTGTTTTTGACATACCCACAATGCAACACTTTACCTTGATGGACACACACACACGTTCCACCTACACCTTCGCACACGCAAACCTGCCACAAATCTCTTAAACACAAAGTAATAATCTGTGACATTTTCACGTAAATGTTTTGCTACCCTCTATCGCATATTTATACAACCCATATACAATCCAAGCTCCGCCCACACTGTTTGATTGACAGGCGATCTCTGGGAAGTGCAGTGCAGAAACGCCACAGCAATGAGGCTGAGCAACAAAGATGGAGACTAAATTAAAGAAAATTAGGATTACCATTTCAGTGATCACACACACACACACACACACACACACACACACACACACACACACACACACACACACAGACCAGCAGGCAGTTACACAGAGGCTTACTGTAAATCATGCTATATTTTCTGAATGAACAAAGCTGTTGAGCGTTAAGCCTGAGGAGAAGCCTGAAGCTGCTGCTGCCGTTCGCTTAATACAGAGGCTGAATATGATGTATCAGTCCATTAACACTGGCCAAGCAAAGCATGACCCATAATACTGCTATCCTCCAAGGCATATTAACAAGCTCCATTACACACACACACACACACACACACACATATACACCGTAGGCCTGCTGAGTGTTTATAGTCTCATCGGAGCCATATATCTGAAACCTGTCAGGTGCTGAGAGAACAAACTGTATTCAAGAAGCAATTATTCACTGCCAGACAAACAGAGGAGAGGAGAGGACAGGAAAGGAAAGGGGAGAGGAGGAGTAGGAGAGAAAGAAGGAGGAGAGGAGAAGAGAGGAGAGGAAAGGGGAGGAGAGGAGACAAAAGGCGGTGAGGGGAGAGGAGAAAAGAGCAGGGGAAAGGAGAAAGGAGAGGATGAGAGGAGGTAAGGAGAGGAGGAAATGAGGATAGGGGAGGATAGGAGGTGAGAAGAAAGAAGTGGAAATAGGAGGAAAGGAGATGCGGGGGCCAGGAGAGGAGAAAGGAGAAAGGAAGAGAGGGAAGGGGAGAGGAAAGAGGGGAGGGGAAAGAAGAGGCAAAAATAAAATAAAGAGGGGAGAGGAGAAAAGAGGGGAGGAAAGGAGGGGAAAAGAGGAGAAGGGAGAGGAAACGAGAGGGGGGAAGGGGAGAAGAGAAAAGAGGAGGGTAGAAGAAAGAGGAGAAGGGAGAAGGAAAGGGGAAAAGAGGAGAGCAGCGGAGTAGAAAAGTGGGGAGAGGTGGGGGGGAGGCGAAAAGAGGAAAGGATAGAAAAGGAGTGGAAGGAGAGGAGGTGAGAGAAGGAGAGAGGATGGGAGAGGAGAGGAGAAAAGGGGAGTGAAAAGTAAAAGGAGGGGAGAGGAGAAGAGGCAAAAAGAGGGGAGGGTTGAAGAGAGGGGAGGGGAGGGGAGAGGAAAGGAAGAGGAGAGGAGAAAAGAGGAGGGGAAGAGAGGAAGGGGAGAGGAGAAAAGAGGAGAGGAGAGGAGGGGAGAGGAGAAAAGCATAAGGTGGAGGAAAGGAGGAGAGGAGAGGGGAGGTGATGAAGGGGAGAAGAGCAGAGAGGAGGAGAAAGGTGAAGAGGAGAAAAGAGGGAAGGGTAAAGGAAAGAACAGGAGAGGAGAGGAGAAAAGAGGAGGAGAGAGGAGAGGAGATGAGGTAAAAGGATCGAAAGAAAGAAAGAGAAGAAAGGAGGAGATAGGACAAGAGAGGAGGGGACAGAGGTGAGGATAGGAGGGGAAGAAGAAAGATAAGAAAGAGGAGAAGAGAGGGGCAAGGGAAGGAGAGGCAAGAACGCAAGGAGGAAAGGAAAAGAGAGGAAAGGAAAGGAAAGGAAAGGAGAGGAAAGGAAAGGAAAGGAGAGGAAAGGAAAGGAAAGGAAAGGAAAGGAGAGGAAAGGAAAAGAGAGGAAAGGAAAGGAGAGGAAAGGAAAGGAAAGGAAAGGAGAGGAAAGGGTTAGGAAAGGAAAGGAAAGGAGAGGAAAGGAAAGGAAAGGAAAGGAAAGGAGAGGAAAGGAAAGGAAAGGAAAGGAAAGGAAAGGAAGGGAAAGGAAAGGAAAGGAAAGGAGAGGAAAGGAAAGGAAAGGAAAGGAGAGGAGAGGAAAAAGAAAGCAGTGGAAACAGACAGTGTAATGTCTGTTCCCAGCTGCTGTTTGTGTTGGTTCTCTCCGCTCTGTAAATGACAATCAACTTGATTTATGTCGGAGTGTTTTAAAGCCTCCACTTAATAGACGATTTCCATCATGTCTGACACGCAGCCATCATGCCTCCATCATGCCTCCTGCAGGCTCACAGCAACTCTCTCACTGCTCTCTCTTCCACAAGGCATGGAGGTTTTGTTCCAGTTCATCTGCAATAAAACGCAGAACTGAAAACAATATAAAACACATGCATTGTGCAGTGAAAATTCACGTTTACCTTGGGAGCGCTGGTTGAAAAACCGAACAAGGATCAGAGGTAAAGTCTCGATAAATCAGTTCATAGATTGAGATTAATGCAAAAATTGTTTTATTCAGACAATAAGTGCCTTTAAAAGTGCAATGTCACTTTTAAAGGTTACTTTTAAATGTCATTTTTAAATGTGACTTTTTAATTTTCCCGTTTAAACGTCACTTTCTTTGCACTGGAGCCCTTTTTTGTATTGTCTTAATAAAAACATTTTTGCATTCATCTCAGCATATGAACTGATTTATTGAGGCTATATTGCACTGAATACATTGAGTCTGGGTTGCTTTCCCCCAAAACACACACATAGTCACGCGTGCACACACACACACACGCACACACACACACACACACACACACACGCACACAGTTACATAATGAAATACCCTCTCTCTTCCCTCTCTCTTACACAATAAACACTCAAATTAAAAACTTCATTACTCTTTATAGTTCAATTCAAAGTTAATTGTTTTTTCAGAATGAATTAATTTCATATTGGATAGAAAATTAACTCATTTATTTTTATCATTTCATCTCATTAAAAGGGAGTTTATTTTATTTAATGGGAGTATTTAACATTACACCCATGTAATGTTCCATATGCACTGTTCCATATTGGATATGATAAACTTTATTGACTATATTGACAGGAAATTGGGCCGTTACAGCAGCAAAGACATAGGTGTAGGTTGGAGAACAACTAGCTAAAGGTACTAAAAATATTAATAAAAAAGGTAATTAAGGATATAATTAAAAGTACCATAAAATAAAGACCATCTAGACGGTGTAGCTTCATGATATTTCATCTATTCCTTCACCGCAGGTCTTGACCTTTCTGTGTAAACCAAATCTAAAGTGACATGAAGTTGTGAATACTGAGCACTGTGTGTGTGTGTGTGTGTGTGTGTGTGTATGTGTGTGTGTGTGTGTGAGGGTTCAGACAGAGGGATGGTTTGGACTGTCAGGTTCACAGCGGCTGCAGAAACATCATCAGGTTTCACACTTCAGCCCCTCCTCAGCACGAAGAGGAGTCAAATTATGTGAAACCTTAAATAATTTAAATGATCAATAAATGAGTCACTGCAGCAGCAAGGAAGAGGATCTAGATAAGAAACAGAATAAACAGAAAGTAGTGAAG
Source organism: Centroberyx gerrardi (assembly GCF_048128805.1). Lineage (NCBI taxonomy): Eukaryota > Metazoa > Chordata > Actinopteri > Beryciformes > Berycidae > Centroberyx > Centroberyx gerrardi. The sequence continues at coordinate 26,539,425 of NC_136012.1, forward strand.
AGAGGACAACAAATAATTACAATAAAAACAAGTGGTTAGAGATAATACAACAACTAATTACAACATAAAGATGCATTGGAATGAGATTAGTGCCAGCAGATATTGTATTTGAATTGGTTACATTGGAATTTGTCATGCTCATATTAAATCTCTGAATAGACAAAGAAAACATCACCAACTGACACAATATCCCGAAATTAATAAAGTTGATCATATCTTATAATGATTGGTATAAACTGTGAAAACACGTCAGGTCGAGACCGGCTTCGAAGGGCTTAGATGCAGAAAGAATTTAAAGAAAAAATCCACCATTAAACAGTTTTAACGCTCTTAATGTCCAGATATCTCCAGCAGCAACAGTGGAGTTTGATATGAGAAAATGTTTCCAATTTCTCCACCACAGGAGCAGGACAGAGACCAGAATGCATTGCAGCAGAGAGAAAAGTTGGGGTTTGATTAAAAGTCAATCACTAACTGAAGTGACAGTAGATGAGGCAGGCTGAGGGAAAGTGGGCAGAACCAAAAAAACAAATAAATTACAACACTTGATCACAAAATAATGGATTGATCATCACAGATTGATGAGATCTGACAGCAGGTTGATGTTCCCTTTAGGTTTTCCGTCCTCAGAGTCTATCCGGTCTGTGCTGTAGACGGAGAAACCTCCTCACACACAGCAGCTCGGGGTTTTACAGCCTAAAAAAAGGACGAACAAACAACAATCCTTCTTCATTATTCAGTGGAGCCTCTCAGGCCGGGAATATTACGCTTGGCTGAAAATACACCCAGTACTCAGCCTCCTGCTGCTCCGGTTATTATGTAAGTAGGGAATAGGAGGTAGAGGTATGGGGAAAACACACACACACACACACACACACACACACACACACACACACACACACAGATACACACACCTCATTGTCTCATGCTGGTCTGTTTATTCTGTATGTGGGGAATAGGAGACATAGCAACAGTGACATCATAGGTAAATATAAGTGCATAAACATATAGAAACACACACACACACACACACACACACACACACACGGAAAGGTGAGGTGAGGAGTTTGCGAACTCCGTCACAGCATGGCGTCTTGTCTCGGACTAACAGCAGCTTCATGCATCACTTCCAAGGCTAATAAGGGAGATATATGAGGCAATAACTGAAGCCAACACACACACACACACCCACACACACACACACACACACACACACACACACACACTACGTGTACACACACTCCATTGTCATGCTTGTTTGATTTATTTGTTGGCAGCACAGTCGGTAGCTACTGCGCAAACTCACACACCCACATGAACACACACATACACACACAAACCTGCAAGCATACATATGCAGACACACACATACTCATACTCATATGTGCACACAAACACACACTCTTGCACGCACACACTTTTACTACAGTTACCTTGGCAGACACTCATGCTAAGTAATGCTAAGAAAACACTCTCTGACTGATGGGTCTGTCGGAGGAATGTGCAGACGAGAGAAGTCGATGCTCTACCAAACTAACACCGGCGAATATTAAGAAATATTTCATATTTCAGTTGGTTTTGCTGTGGGATACGGCAGCTGGAAGGGGACATTTGGTTTGGGACTGGGTCAGTTACACAGTCTGATACAGTCTGAGAAAAATAATCTTTTCTACTCCCTCTCCTACGCTCTTATTTCCTTTCCTAGCTTCTATATCTTATATGATCATTCTATGTAAACAGGAAGCTCTATATATTATCAGGATACTGTGACCTCTGACCTTTGACCTCTTATTGTTGGTTACTTTTGAATTGAAGCTTACTCTGCTGTTGCACTAATTTTAAAAGGTGCTACGTGAAGCATTTTGTGATTCTCAAAAAAAAAACCCTGTTGCAAACACTGACACAAAGAGGATGTTGCTACTTGTATTTGTATTGAAGAACAAGAGGGAGGATAAGAGCCGATAACAGCTCTTGATAACAGCCAATATGCATTCAAACCAGGTAAACTAATGTGAAGTTTAATCTCTGCAGTTAGAACAGTGGAAAGGGAATAAAAGTGTGGATTATTTGCAAAGTTCTGTTTTGTGCCATAAAGCAATCCAGCAGAAATACAGAGTCTTCTTTGCAACAGTCTCGTTTGTTCACAGTAATCACACTAATGTCTCCAAAATAACGTGATAATGATTTATTGTTTGTTAAAATTTTATGCGCTGCACCTTTAAGTCGCTCTGGAGAAGAACATCAGCTAAAACGTGAAAAGTAACAGAATGACCCGGAGACTTTAACACAGCAAAACTTCTGATTCCAGAAAGTAACGCTGCAGTCTGTGCTCTGCTTTGATGGAATTTACTATCTGAGTAATGATTGGGAGATAGCCTGCTTATTATGAGAACCTTGTATTTATATTTATGAGGAACCTGGAGGGCGAACAGCCAAACAAAAGAGGCTACGAAAACCTCTTTAACGTTTCTATATAATCATGGTCCAATATGATTTGTTTTCTTTCAGCCTGCGGCCCGCCAGTATAATTTGTTTTCGCCTTTGCCCTTCTGTCCTCCGTACAGAAGCTCTTCTGGCAGCTCTGGTTGAGAATATTATTTTTACTTTGAACACTTTTAACAATGACTCATTTACAGAAAAAACTCTCCCTATACTCTGGATCTGGTGTCTTTGGACAGCGTCCCATAATATATATATATATAACATATCCAAGCATCTATTAAACCACCAAGCACCAGTTTGACAAGATATTTGATAAGCTCGGCTCGTGTTTCGGATGCGGCAGGAGATACATGCAGTTTCTCCCTCTTTCTGTCTCTCTTTCATCTCCCTCTTCATGTTTCAGGTTTATTTTAGTTTAAAGTGTATTTTACCACCTGCAGTTCAATTGAACACCTGGATGGATACTGGAGAAACAAGGAGAAGGGAGAAGAAGGGATATGAAGGAGCGGGACGAACAGACAGGAGAATAAAGGAAGTTATTAACATGAACAAAAATTTGAATTTAAGGCGAGGCACCACAGGTGAAAATGGACATTTTTGCTGGATTGGTCAATTTTGAGAAATAATTCGATTTTTGCATCTACAACTACTGTACTTTCTTACTAAACAGTCATCAAAAACAAGTTAATTTAAATGTTTTTTTTATCTATCAGTACACCAAGGACAGAATTCGTTAAAAATTGCATATTCTCTGTATACAAAACACTTTTTTTTCATCTTAACTTGTAGATATGGCCACTAAATTCATCACACTGCTTCTTAACAAAAATAGCTGCTAATTTGCAGAGGCTTGTTGTTTTCATTTCAGTTTTATGAGTTATTTTAAATGAGAAAAAACGAAAAATGTGAGGTTTTTGCCATACACGTCTTCCTCATTCTCCCTGTGTTTTTCCTTCCCTCTTCCTCTTCTTCCCTCCCTCCCTGTCTCTCTTTTTCTCTCTCCCTCCCTGTCTCTTCATCTCTCTCTCCCTCCTTCTCTTCATCTCTCTCTCCCTCCTTCTCTTCATCTCTCTCTCCCTCCTCCTCTGCTGACAGAAAGGTATTTGACCTCCTCGGTCCGTCATGTTTCCCAACACTTCTGTTCGGTGTGTGTGGCGTCTGTTTGTTTGGTTCCACTGTAATGGACCTGAAGCAATGCCACACACACAGTCCCCGCTGTGTAGGTGTGTGTGTGTGTGTGTGTGTGTGTGTGTGTGTGTGTGCATTTCTGCTTATTAGATTAGTTAGTTTTCTGTCTTGCGTGTCTGTGTTCCCATGTGTATGTCTGTATTTCTATGTGTATTATCCGTGTGTGTGTGTGTGTGTGTGCATTTATGTGTGTGAGAGATAAAAAATAAAGATACTGTATGAGAGAGAGAGAGAGAGAGAGAGAGAGAGACAGGGACAGAGAGAGAGAGAGAGAGAGAGGGAGAGAGAGAGAGACAGGGAGAGAGAGAGAGAGAGAGGGAGAGAGAGAGAGACAGGGAGAGAGAGAGAGGGAGAGAGAGAGAGAGACAGGGAGAGAGAGAGACGGGGAGAGAGAGAGAGAGAGAGAGGGAGAGAGAGAGAGAGAGACAGGGAGAGAGAGAGAGGAGAGAGAGACAGGGAGAGAGAGAGGGAGAGAGAGAGAGATAGAGAGAGAGATAGAGAGAGAGAGAGAGAGAGAGTATATTTTAGTTGCGTTTTTATTTCAGTCTATATTTGTTTCTGCGTTCCCAAGTGTATGTCTGCATTCTGTGAGTATGCTTGTGCCTGTGTGTGTGTGTGTGTGTGTGTGTGTGTGTGTGTCTGGACTGCATTGTCTTGCGGATATAAACAAAATCAAACAGACAAAATGCTAACAGGAAGCTTTGCTCTGCTGTCTGGTTGAACGCTGCTGTGATGCTGTCAGCTCCACTCAAACACAAGAACACAACAAACAACAGCAGCTAACGCTCCACACATGCTCACTAGCTCGCTCTCCATCCACAAATTTTATCGCAAATTATATATACTAAAATTAAATTATCATATACTGAATCGGAAAAGCTGCACGGAAACGGCAAATTGCGCTTAAAGTTCATCGATGTCGCAAAAAAAAACACTTTTATGCTCGCTTTAAGCTGCACGAGGCGACTTTGCACGTTGGCAGCAAGAGATAAGAGTAGAAAAATGTTTGAACTTCATTACCCAGAATTCCTGTGCGGTGAAGTCAGTAAACTGCACACAGCTCGCTCATGTTTACCAACCATCCGGTCTGTGATGCTTTATACCGAAGAAACCAAAGAGACGAGAGAGGAGAAGATCTAATGACGCTCCGCTGCTCACTGCTGATTAGGACAGTGGTTCTCAATGTGGGGTCCGGGGACCACCAGGGGTCCTTGAGGGGGTTCCAGGGGGTCCCCAGCAAATTGATGAATTGTTAAACCTCACCATTACTTCATTTACAAGAAGTGAACACAATTAGAGAATGTAGAAGAATGATTATTTTGATCATAGTTTCACTGTCATGGGATTCTGGACAAAATCATATCTAGCAATAAAAATATTCTCAGATTTGGGTCTGAGAGACAAACATCTCATCAAATGGGGGTCTGTGGCCCTAATGTGGACTAAATTAGGGGTCCTTGATATGAAAAAGGTTGAGAATCACTGGCTTAGGAGAGAGTTTGTAATTTCTTTACAATTGAAAATTTTTTACTGAAAGTTACTGAAAGTTTTGATTTGTCATATGAACTCCCATTACTTTTACTTGCTGGAAAACAGAGTAAACAGGAGGAATAAATATGAATTCCAACCAATAAAATCATCACATATTTTTGAACCGTCCCGCCCCCTCCGATCAAATAAAACTGCCTTCCACCCCCTAACTGATCTCCCATTGGTTCACACTTTTGAACGATCCCTCCCTGTGTTATGTCCCGCCCCAACATCCTGTTTCAACAGGAAATACATCAAATCAAGGAAGTAAAGATGCCGTTTCATGGGTTTACGTTTTTCTTAAGTAGTAATATGAAGCTTTTCTTTCTGTATCAGGGAAAGTTTTTTTTTTTTTGTATTTCCTAGTAATATTTTTTTCTAGTAATATTTGATAAGCACAACTCTTTTTCCTTGCAGTATTTATAGGAAAACATGAAGTGTCTCTCTCTGGTTTCCGTCTCTCCTGACTGTCAGTGGGAGCGCAGTGTGTTTTCTCTTTAAATGACGAGGTCGTGCTCCCCGAGTCTGTGTTTTGTCTAAATGTCTGTCATGTGTGTGTGTGTGTGTGTGTGTGTGTGTGTGTGTCGGTGGCTGCAGCCCACAGCGGCCTGATCTGAGGTCTGTGTGAGGAACCTCTGAGCTGATTGCGTCGCTCCGCTGCTCCGGATCCGTATCAAACACAGACAGATTTGGGTCGAGCTCATTAAACGTCACATTTGGTCAAAATTTCAGACTGTTACCACTGACCCACTGACAGGGTTTTGATGTGGACGTGACTGTGTGTGTGTGTGTGTGTGTGTGAGAAAGAGTGAGAGAGAGAGAGAGAGAGAGAGAGAGAGAGAGAGAGACTATGTGAGAAAGCGGAAGAGAGAAGTGTGTGTCTGTGTGTGAAAAAAAAAGACCAAGTGTGGAAGTGAGAAAGAGTTTGATGGGATGTGTGTGCATGTGTGTGTGTGAGTGTATGGGAGTGTTCATATGTGTACAGTGTGTGTGCATGCTGGTGTGTGCATGCTTGCTTGTGTGTTCATGCATGCTTGTGTGTGTGTGTGTATGTGTGTGAGTGTGTGTGAGTGTGTGGGCGCGCACTTGAATGATTGCTGAAATTGTCATTTTCTCCTTTCAATTAGTAAACTTTGAGTCTTAAAAAGTTTGAGTCATGAATTAATCTGCAGCAACTTGTTTTATTTATTCAGTCTCCATTTGTTGCTCAGCCTCGTTGCCGTGGTGTTTCTGCACTACACTTCCCAGAGATCACCTGTCAATCAAACCCGGGAATCCCAGGAAAGAGCCACCAGGCTACCAGCTGTTTAGAACAGACGATGGAAAAGATTTATGAACTGGGTATAAAAGGAATTATTACTATAGAGAGTAGCAAAACGTGAAAATGTTGCAGACAAGTGAGTTTCATACCAAACGTGATGCAGCTCTCACAGAATGACTGCTGGCATGAAAGTAAAACTCACTATTGAACTTTATTGAAGTTGAGCTGCTTGAGTTGATTTACTCAGACTGGCTCAGTGTCACGCTTTAAATCTCTTCTCAAAACTCATTTGTCCAAAAAAGCTCTTTAATAATTTGATCTGTTGCCTGTTAGTTAAGCACTTTGTTAAGTTTCTTCTTCTTCTTCTTGTTATTATAAAACAGCAGCGTTTTCAGGGCAAGTAATGCTATTTTTCCTTTATGATATTGAGTAATGATCATCTGGTAATATATTTTGCATTTATAATTTTACACTTAAGGCATTTACTGTAGCTGACGCTCTTATCCACTGTGACTTACAGTGGATGTAACAGCAGAATAAGCTTCAGCTCCTAGATCACAGCATTACAAGCAACCAACAGTAAGGAGGTCAAAGGTCACGGGCACTTAGGTTTTGTCAGCACCTTGTATCTAGCTGCACCGCTGCAGCAGTAAACAACGGCCTCTTGGGTATTATTGTTATAAGACATATCTGCAGTGTGTGTGTATGTGAGAGAGTGTGTGTGTGCGTGTCCTTAATTAACGGTGTGTTAACGCAGCCCTGATGATAAAAACAACACGATTAATGTTGATACTGTAAGTTTTTTCCCCTAATTATAGTGCAGACATCTCCAGCCATCAACACACACACACACACAAACACACACACACACACACACGCACACACACACACACACGCACACACACACACACACACACACACTGTCAAATGTCCTGTCTTGCTCTCTGTCCAATGAGTCGCCTGGGTGTGAACTAACCTTGTTTTTCCCTCTCTCTCTCTCTCTCTCTCTCTCTCTCTCTTCCCTTTTATTTGTTTCTTTCCTTTGCTTCCTTCCTTCCTCTCTCCTTTATTTTCCTCCCTTCATTCCTTTTCTTCTCTTAATTTCTTTATTTTCTTACTTCCTTTCTCTTCCCATTTTCTTTTCTTCCTCATTCCTCCTTTGCTTAATTTCCTTCCTTCCTTCCTTCCTTCCTTCCTCTTCTGATTTTATCCTTCCTTCCTTACTCTTCCCTTATATTTCATTCCTTCCTCTTTCCATTCTTCTCTGCATTTACTTCCTTCCTCTTTCCTTCTTTAAATGTTAAATGTTTTCTTTCTGTCCTTCCCTCCTGACTTCAATCCTCTTACCTTTTCTTTCCTTCTTCTCTCCTTCCTTCGTTACTTGCCCTTCATTTCTGTCCTTTTCTTCCTTTCACCACCTTTGCCCACCATTCATCCCTCTCCCTTCTCTCCTCTTTTCTCCTCCCTCTTGTCTTTTTCTTCCTTCCTTTTTCCTTCCCTCCTCTGCCCATTTTCTTTCCTTCCTCCCTCCTTCCTCCCCGTTCTCTTTCCTTCTTTCCTTCCTTCCGTCATCTCACCTTTTGCCTTTGCATCATTCCCTCTGCTCTCCTTCCTTCACTCCTTTCTTCCTTCCTTATTTAATTTTCCTGCTTCCTTCCTCTTCTCCCTCCTCTCCTCCTCCTCTCTTCCTCTCCTCCTCTTCCTCCTCTTCCTCCTCCTCTCCAGCGGCTGCTCCTCTGCCTCCAAGCTGCTGCTCTGGTTCTGCAACACCAGGCCAGTGCCTGTCTAGCTGCTGTATGTGTAGGGCGTCTCAAGTGAGTCTGCTGCTCCGCACACACACACACACACACACACACACACACACAATCATCCACCTTGTTTAACCTACACACACACACCAGCCCTCGGTCAAACGCCTGTCAATTTGAAAATGTCAAATCTGCATAAACATTCCCACTTGGTATGAAGACAGAAACTCCCAACTGAACAGCAGCCGCAGTCTTATGGTTTGATGCCTGATGCTCACTTTATTAAAAAGCTGATGCATTTCGACATGCATTCACACAGTCAGTGATTTTAATCCTGCACGATTCTGCCATGTCTGTAATTAAAAATAAAGTAAAAATTCTGGCACAAATTACCTCCCGTATTTTGGTGAAGGCGGAAAGTCCTCTGATGATGCTGCGAGAATCAAAATCTCAAGAATATCAGCTGTAATTTTTTTTTTTTCTTCAAGATGTGTATCTTCCTCCTGTCACAAAAATGGAGTCAGTGGTGGAATCTGTGGTTTTGAAATAGTTTACGATCAAAATAGTAATTCTTCTACATTCTCTAATTGTGTTAACTTCTTGTAAATGAAATAATGTTGAAGTTTAACAATTCATTGATTTGCTCGGGACCCGCTGGAACCTCCTCAAGGACCCCTGGTGGTCCCCGGACCCCACATTGAGAACCACTGGTTTAGGAGACAGTTTGTAATTCACTCTTAAGTTTTGATTTGTCACTTCCTGTGTGGAGAAGATTTTGTTTTGTTTTGCTAATTCACAAAATGACTAGTTGTAAAATCTTGATCTTTTACAGTTTTATCCGCTGCAGCAGTGAGTTCAATTAATTTCATTATCATCCTTAATGTGTTCCACAAAATGTAGCCTATTAGTTGGGGGTTAATTCATTAGTTACATGAGGTCTCCACATAGTGCTAATCCCATGCAAATAGGCCTTTTGTCAAAAGTCATTTAGATCTTTTTTTCTACCTCACTTTACTTTATCTCTACTTTTACTTTTATTCTTTATTTATCCTGCAGGGAAATTTAATTGTCACAACAGCTTCAAATTTTTGGACACAAGCTGATAAGGAAATAATATTGTGTGTGTGTGTGTGTGTGTGTGTGTGTGCAAGTGCTCATGTGCAACTGCTGGTGTTCCTTCCTTTTTCTCTTCCTCTCCAATTTTGTTTTCTTCCTCTTGCCTTCTTTCAGTATTTCTCTTTTTTTCCTTCCTTCCTTTCTTCCTTCCATATTCTCTGCACTTGTTTCCTTCCTCTTTCCTTCTTTCCTTTCTTCCTTCCTCTCCCGTTTACACCCTTCTTTCCTTTCTTTTTTCTCCACCCTTTTCTTCCTATCTCAGGGTTTGCTTGTGTTTCTGTGTATATAGATGCACATTCTTCCTCTCTTTTTTCCTTTCTGCCTCTCTCCTTCCTTCCTTCCTTTGTTCTTTCCTTCCTTTCCCTTTTTCATTTCCTTCCTTCCTTTATTTCCTTCCTTTCCCTCTTGCCTACCTTCTTTCCTTCCTTCCTCTTCCATTTTCTTTTCTTCCCCTTTCCTTCCTTCTTCTCCCATTTTATTTACATTTTCCCTCCCTCCCTCCCTCCCTCCTTCCCTCCTTCCATCTTCTCTGCACTTCCTTCCCTCCTCTGTCCTTCCTTGCATGCTTTCTTCCTCTTCCAGTTGCGTCCTCCTTTCCTTTCCTTCCTTCCACCCTTTTATTTTCCTCCTGTCCTGGTGTTTGTGTGTGAGTGATCTGGTTGCTAATCTTCTCCGGGTGTTAATCTGATTCCCAGCTCCATTCAGAACCGATTTCCTCTGACGGGTTTCAGGTTTGAGAAAGCTTAAAAAAACGTTCAGAGTTCTGAATGAAACCGGGGATAAAAACTCCACAGGAGACGAGCCGAGTCGTTTGCTTGAGAATTAGAAGTTGAAGCTGTGATAGATTTTTTTTTTTTTAAAGTTGTTTTAGAGTTGGACTTTCCATTCTTATAACTTTCCAGGTTTGGGAGTCTCTTTCAAACTCTGTCTCAGCTTTAAAAACCAGACTGTAAACCTGGAGAGAGGAGAGGAGACGTTCAGAGGACGTTGCTGCTGAACTCTGTCAGGGCAGATAATGTTTTCTCAGCCTGTCGTCTCTCTGTCCGGGAAGAGTTGGATCATTTGCATAATATTACACTGGCTGAGAAGGATCAGGGCTTGCAAACAGTGTTTCTGAATAGACTGAAGATAAGAATAACAGCGGCGGGGCTTTTTCAATGCCGGTCGGCTCACACACACATACACACACACACACACACACACACACACGGCTCTGACAATGACTTTCCATCCACAGCAAAAGCTGCGTGATTGATTGATTTGTGTATTTATTTGCGAGACACACACACACACATGCTCACACAAATACAAAAAAAGGCATACAGGCAGGCAAGCACACGCATGGACGGACGCAACATGAATAAGTGCACACACACACACACACACACACACACAAACAAACAAACACACATGCACCAGTCCATTGTAGTCTGCTGGTATTCACATATTCTATGGCTATAATACCCAAGAGGGCGTTCTTTTTAGTTTTTAACAAAGTGTATTGTCGCAGCACTGAAGTCCTCACAGTCACACCAAACAACATCCTCAAGGGTATCAGGGCTTTTACACAACAGTTACCGCTGCATGTGTACTGTCTGAAAAATTTTCTCCAAAGTAGTGTGCATACAGATAAATTTAAAAAAATCACAAGAAAGCAAGAAAGACTCTTAACTAGCGTCTTGATTAGCACAAGAGTCGACATAGCAGCCTGTAAAGCAGAGCAGCTGCAGCATCGGCACGTCTTTGACCGTTCAGATTGATAAAATGAAACTAACGTTCGTATAAAACTAGTTTCCAGTTTGTTTGGAATCAACAGAAGAAGAAGAACTGGGTAGTTAGCATGAGCAGCGATAGCCACCATGGCTGAACGGACAAAGAAAAGAGAAACTCAAACTGCATCAACAGAAAATCCAAGCTCCGCCCACACTGTTTGATTGACAGGTGATCTCAGAGACACTCACAAGTGATAAAGTGACCATGTGATCTCTGGGAAGCGCAGCGCAAAAACACCACAGCAATGATAGAGCAAAAATGTTTCAGGCTCGCTTTAAGTAGAAAAGCTTTTTGATGATAAAGGAATCATGTGATATGAAGATGCAGGAAATATTTTGAAAGTTTGAAGGACTTCATTACCCAGAAATCCTAAACTAAACTAAACTAAATGTATTTTTAGTGTCTGGTGGGGTTTGCTTGGTGAGTCCAGCTTTCTATGGAGCGCTCACTCCCTGTTGTTTAGGAGACACTTTGGTCTTTTGCTCTTACATCAAACCTCAAATCTACTGCATCTGTTAATGCATAAAAATCTTGCCTGGTGCAACTTTAAATGCTTTCATTAGACATAAAACCCACAGTTTTCCAAGCAGTATCCAGCCCAGTAGTCATACATCAGAGCTTTTGTATTGATCATTATATAGATTATGTAGTTTTTCAGGGTAAAGTTTTTAACTTCCAGAATCAATAGGTCACTTTTTGATGAAACTGGTTATGGGTTTCTTTGTGCCTGGATTAAACTGTCTTTGAACTGTTGTGAAACTAAATGTACCACGTCATTTTGTCCCCAAGCACTTGATCTCTGAGACAAAATGTCTTCTCTCTGCGTCCAGCGGGGATTCCTCTGGTGTTATGGTCGATAGCAGCAGAGAAATATTTATCACAGAAAGGCCATTGGTGACACTAAGGGGAACTTTAGGTTTCGCTGAGTCATTCCAGCAGCCAGAAACACTGAGTAGGAGGGAGGGAGGACACAGTAGAGGAGGGAAATATAGAAATAATGTGAATGTTGAAGAAAAAGAGTCCTGCCATTTCCCTAAATTATCATAGGGGAAAGACTGGAGAGCTGAAGTCAATGCAATGCTCGCAATTACTATCTAAAGTCCTTTTCTAAACTACGGTGCTAATGTTTTCCCCAAAAAGTTTTAAAAAGGATTCACGTGGATTAATGGCGCATGAAACACAGCCTCGCAGTTTTAAATCGATTCAATTACTTCTTGCGTTGTCTGCGTATACAAAGCCTCTTGGTGTAATGAGTCTGGGGATCTGCATTTACATGACATTACATTTACATTTTAGTCATTTAGTGGCTGTTATCCAGAGCCACTTAAAACGAGGGAAACTGCAGAATAAGCTTCAACCCCCATATCACCAAAATTACAATCAACCAATCAAGCAATCAATCAGTCAGTCAACCAAAAATGGAAATGGAAAGTGCTTTAGTGCCCTTACAGTATTATATTAGAATATCTTACCCAATATTATATATAAGGTCTTACTATAAGGAAAAGAGACAGATAGATGAGGGATACAGGGAAGGAGGGATGGAGAGAGTTGGAGGAGAGATGTGGAGGAGTGGAGAGGAAGGAAAACAGACAGTAAAGAGAGGATTCACGGTGGAGAGACAGTGGGAGTGAGAGGACAGAGAGAGAGAGAGAGAGAGAGAGAGAGAGACAGAGAGAGGTCAGACAGAGAGACAGACGGAGGTGTGGAGAGGAAGGAAAACAGACAGTAAAGAGAGGATTCACGGTGGAGAGACAGTGGGAGTGAGAGGACAGAGAGAGAGAGAGAGAGAGAGAGAGAGAGACAGAGAGAGGTCAGACAGAGAGACAGACGGAGGTGTGGAGAGGAAGGAAAACAGACAGTAAAGAGAGGATTCAAGGTGGAGAGACAGTGGGAGTGAGAGGACAGAGAGAGAGAGAGAGAGAGAGAGACAGAGAGAGGTCAGACAGAGAGACAGACGGAGGTGTGGAGAGGAAGGAAAACAGACAGTAAAGAGAGGATTCAAGGTGGAGAGACAGTGGGAGTGAGAGGACAGAGAGAGAGAGAGAGAGAGAGAGAGAGAGAGAGAGAGAGAGAGAGAGAGGTCAGACAGAGACAGACGGAGGTGTGGAGAGGAATCAGAGAGAGAGGCAGACAGTCAGTGAGCTGTAGGCCGGGATGGAGAGAGAGACCAGGAGGGCATATTTCAATAAAACATCCTCAATATCGCAAAAGGTTTCTATGCTCACTTGAAGCGGAAAAGTGATTTATTAATAAAGAACTTATGTGATAAATAATGATGGAAATACGTTGGAAATGCCTGGAATTGTTTGGCCCGACGAACGGTTCAATCTCATTACACAACAGCTAAAAAAATGGCTTTGTACTTTCTGAAATGTCACGCCCGCTATTCCTCTGATATATACGTCTCTGTCATGACTGCATGTCCGTCAGTTGGTACATTTGAAATGATTAAATAACGGCCAACATTACCCGACACCAAAGAATAATAACTTACCCAAAACTAATCAGTTCTTGAAAGACTCTTTCCATTTTTCAGGCGTATGTTTTCTTTTTCTCTTGACATTCAGGAAGCCGATTTATTCACTTACATTTTTTTTTTACAAAGTTCTACTTTTTCTGACAGTTGAAGCGTTTGCTTAAAGGTGCGACGTGTAGCTTTTTAACGTCAGTAAATCGTTACACACATTAGTTTTGTGACATTAGTATAAGAAATGAAACCAACCTCTACTCTGCATTTTACATTATGAGCCACTGGGTCGGATTTGGTGGAAAATCTGCTGCACTGCTTGGTGAAAAGGTCATTTTTCATTTCATTGTTTCTTCACTTTTGAGAATAATCTCATTTTTTTTGTAATTAGACCAAAGTATCACGATTCATTTGGCAATCGTATATATTCATGTTTAAAAAAAACTTTAAAATTTGCGTGACAGTTGGATGTAAACAGAGCCAGAGACAGAGAGGATGAGCAGAAACAGATGGACGGACTGAGGTGTGGAGAGGAATTTTTAGACAAGAAGGCAGAAAAGAGGAGAGAGAAATGAAGATTGATGGGTAGAGAGAGAGAGAGAGAGAGAGAGAGAGAGAGAGAGAGAGAGAGTGGGAGGATGAGAGGGAAGGTGCAGGGACAGAGAGGATTTTTAAGCAGCCAGGAGGAGTGCAGATCTTTCTTCTTTTTTTTTTTTCACCAGCCACTTGAGTCTCTCTCTCTCTCTCTCTCTCTCTCTCTCTCTCTCTCTCTCTCTCTCTCTCTCCTCCACTTGTTGCGCTGCTGGCAGTCCTGCTCCTCAGGACTAATTGCATCGCTCTCAGCACTGTTTGTATCCCTGAGGTGTTATTAGGCTGCCAACTCGGGGTGCACACACACACACACACACACACACACACACACACACACACACTTTCAAACACTCACATTCACAAGCATACTTGCACACATTCTCTTTCTCTCTCTCTCTCTCTCTCACACACACAAACATACACACTTGCACAGGTATACACGTGCATACTCACACACGTTCACAATTTTCACACATGCACACACACACACACACACACACACACACACACACAATATCAAAGACTTGAAAAGTGTTTCATAGTAGGTTGACTCTATGTGACAAACAGTATCTGTAAGAAAGTCTTTCTCCTGTAGAGTGCATGACACTGAAATCAAATCACATCATGCATATGCATACACACATGCACGCACACACACACACACACACACACACTCTCACATGCACCCACTCTCATGCACCTACACACACACATAACACACACTTGCACACACACACATACACACCATCATACAGGCACACACTCGCATTCTCACGCATCCATGCCTGAACTCTCATCTGAATGCAACTGCTTTGCAAATAAACATAATATATCGTGCGCAATTGGATGTATGTGTGTGTGTGTGTGTGTGTGTGTGTGAGTGTGAGGGGTGTTTGTGTATTTAGGGTGTGGCTGGGTATGTGTAGAGCATGTGTGTGTGAATACATATGTGTGTGTGTGTGTGTGGAGGGTTAAAATTCCTTAAGAGAAAACAGTCTTTCTTTTACTTAAAAAATCCCAAACACGGAACATTTCCCCTTCAGACATTTTGCTGACATGCAGAACTAAATGTCTAAATGTTTGCAAACCTGCCGCTGCCTGTTTTCCTCTGCTCCGCCTTGTTTGTCTTTCCATTGTGATTCTCACTGTGTGTCTCGTCCTGACATCGATTTCAGACCCGCGGACACAACAGAGAAACCTCACGGTACCGTTTCTCTGATGGGAAAATGTATTCATGAGTGTGTGTGTGTGTGTGTGTGTGTTTCTGGCAGACGGTAACTGTATCACACTAATGGATGTCCCTGCTTGTTCGTGCATGTGTGATGCGGTAGCTGTTGCACAAGTCCAGTGTCGCTTTCTTTTTTCCCCTCCTGACAACGAGGACACACGTTTGTTGCAGATCGCAGCGCCATTTTCAGAGCTATAAGTGAATGATGATGTCATAGCTCTTTAAATGGTACTGCTGTATGTATTCAACTAACCAGCCGCCCGACATCCAGGACCGCCGCCGGCGTGGAGGAAGGTTCTCTCTCTCCTTTCTTTGTGAAAAGGTGGACAGTTGACTCACCCTTTGTATGTTTATTCTATGTTTTTTGTTCAGACAGAAGCAGTAGAGATTGTGTGTCCCGGGTCAGTAGGGAGCAGCAGGGAACTTAACCAGTTAAATATCTCAGGCACTGGGATGCTGTATATCTATAGCATCAGACCACTTCTGATGTCTTGTGGCCGCCGTTCTGAAATGAATAAATCATTATAAGACATCTGTGAAAGAGAGAAATGAAAAGAATTAGGACTTTGATGTGGCTTTGAGAGGTTTAGAATTGAACACAGTGACTGAACTGTGGAGATGCAGTGTGTGTGTGTGTGCATGGCAGTTTATTAATGAGAGTATGTGTATATGATGTTCTGGGGCTTTGGCTTCCTACAGCTCATCTGTCATGTGTCAGTCAGGAGTCTCTCATCAGATAACTGCTTCGTTTTCTCATAATTTAGAAAGCAAAACAAGAGCAAGTTCCACGCAAGGATCCCACGGCTCAAATGTATAGAGATTAAACTAATTCAACAGGTTTATCAACTGCCGTATTACAACATAAGGTTTTTTTTGCAAATTTGATTCACTGACGAAATGTTTTCATCACACAAAGCTAGCAAAAAACAGGAGAAAAAAACTTTCATTGTAGTTTCTGCATGCATAATCAACATAAAAGCAGAATAAATCGAAATGCATCGCCTGCATCTGCAACAGAATGAAGCCGTGGGAATGGATTCTCTCATTTGAAATGAATGAACTTCCATTGCAGAGTAACATTTTTGACGCAGTAAGTGTCATCCTGGCCTTACACAGCACACTGATGATAATCTTTCCATGCAATCACACTTCATGTTGCCATCAAGCACATATTGATTACCGTTGAGATCAAACCCACAAACCCACAGAGTCACTTTTCACCATGATGGAGTGACAACAAACCAAAATATTGTAATGTTATCATCTCTTCCTTCCTGATCTTTTGACATGAGATGAAACTTTAATAATTCTTGTGGTGAAATTTCCCCTTTTATTGTATAACCTCACCGCACCACAGAAATTAATCTTTGTCTTTGTTTTGTCAGGGAGGAGAAGGTGATAAAGTTACAGTCTCAACTTAATGTTCAGATAGATAACCGAGGATTTTTGAATTTGGGCATTGTGTTCTGAATAGGTTTCATAGGCCTTAGGGTTCAAATTTAAAAAACGAATAAGATAATCAGAGGTTTTCCTACAATAGTTGAATCCTGACAGTGTGAAGCCAAGCTCTGCTTTTACAAGATGCATTTATTAAGAAGTGAATCTTTAATTATTCTTATTTTTAGGGTTTTTCAAGTATGGAGACAGAAGGCTGTTAAACGCTACTAGTTATATTCTAGTTACATAAGAGCAATTAGTGCATAAGAAAGGGCTTAAGCACTGAGTGGATTGACAAATGTGTGTGTGTGTGTGTGTGTGTGTGTGTGTGTGTGTGTGTGTGTGTGTGTAAACAGAAATTTGCATGACTTTGTGTGCATGTTTGTGTTTAAATGTTCCTGTCTGTGTGTATGCATGTGTGTGTTTTCATGTGTGGTTTTTGCTCTGTGTGTGTGTGTGTGTGTGTGTGTGTGTGTGTGTGTGTGTGTGTGTGTTTGTGTCTCTTTTGCGTGTGTGTTTTCCACCCTCAGCCATCTAAAGCATTCCTCGGTGTGTTTGGCTGCTGTTTGGCGGCCAGTGAACCCTGGAGGAGTTATTCTGGAGAGGTTTTTTTTTTTATAGCTAAACAAAATGATTGTGGTATGTTTTCCATTTTGGCCGGCCACGCATGCTGCCTCTTACTGCTGTGGGTGGCCATTAGCAACAGATATAGAGGGATTTTAATGTGTGTTGATAGGATATGGTATAAGATAGAGCCCATTATTTGCAGCCATTTCACGCTGAAATAACGGTACATGAGGGATTCGCTTTACTCACCAAGTACAAAATATGTAGAGGAAATGAAGAGGCTGCAAAAACATTAACAACTCACACAGTGACATAAGAACCTACAGATACATGGTACAGGGACAACAGGGTCTCATATTTAGCACAAGGGGACAAAAGACCATTCATATCACTCTACATATAAAGATTCAGCAGTTTATCACAATGTGCATTCGAGGAATACACAAGTTTTTGGCCCGTTGGTCAAATTAGCCGTTAAGAGATGAGAACATAGACACCAAAATCCTCCATTTACATACAGTTATACCAAAATTGGTGCTTTGTTTTGTCTGTGTGTCTTGAGTGTCTTGCTGCTGTAACAATTTGAATTTCCCCTCTGGGATTAATAAAGTTCTTATTTTATCTTATCTTATATCTACAAAGTCATAATTTTTTTTTAAAACAGCCTTCATTCTGTGCAAATGAAATGTGAAAAGGGCCTTCAGTTCTGTGCAAACATTTGATTTGGTTCAAAATGCAAATTTTGACTCTCAGCTGATTAAAATCATTTGATTGGATGATTTCAGTCGGAGCTGAGAGTCTCGCTGGCCGTCTCAGTCTCACACCAAACACTCACACACATCCTGAGCTCATCTGTAGCTGTCAGATCATTTGGTTGCTTGGTGCCTCTTCCAAGATAACAGGGATAACTGACGGGACAGACAGGGGACAGATGTGTGTCACCGTCTAGCAGCTAGAGAGCTGTCCTCCATCAGTAACCACATTACACTCTGTTCAGGAAGGATGCCACTTCCTGATCCAATTGACTCCTGTGTGGGCCGACTGCCTGCTGATCTCTCTCTCTCTCTCTCTCTCTCTCTCTCTCTCTCACACACACACACAGACACACACACTTGTGTCAACTCTGCCAAGATGAAAGACAGCGATTAACATAAACAATATAGATGCATCTGGCTCACATCTGCACACAGGGCATATGTTTGCACGTCCGCGCACACACACACACACACACACACACACACATACACACACAACATATGCTCACACACATGCACACATACATGTACAAATACATACATATCCATATATACACACATATAAGCACATAAAAGCACAGGTTGTTTTCCCCCAATTATACTGCTGACATATCCAGCTAGCTATCACACACACACACACACACACACACACACACACACACACACACACACACACACGCACACACGCACACACACACACACAAAGTCAGCATAAACAACCCATATGTGGTTCACAGCTGCAACATGTAGCCATAAACATGCCATAGTTTTATTAGATTTTATTGATGTGTGGGTGTATTATATGCAGAGCTCATTTCCATTTGTGCTATATATCCATTTTGGAAAATAAAACTCAACATCTCTAAAATACAGAGGATTTGTCTGTAAAAGTGTAATCTTTTTGTCAACCAATTACTCAAGTAACTTTAAAGAAGTGGTGCAGGTTGTTTTAATTTGGTCTGTTACCGCAGGGTCTCTGCAGCTTTCACAAAGACAAATTTAAGACTTAATGCTAGCTGGAATTAAATTTAAGACCAATTTAAAAACCAAAACAAAGAAACAAAAAGCTGAGCCACAAAAACAGCAAAACCAGCCTTTTTCTGATTGAACACAGCTTATGAAATTTCAGACACTCTAATTGGCAGAATAAGGAAATTAAATGTTTAGGAACAAACGTGTTCAGCTGTATTATATCAAATATGATGAAAACAAAGCATGTTAAAAGTGCAACTAATGTAATGCAACATAAGAAAATTAACCCAACACCACTGCCGACATCTTTAGGTGAAATTTCACATTTCATGACAGTTGCCAAATTTCGTTTGATTAACTTTCCAACTGTGCCTTGAATAAATATGACTAAATGTTAAAGAATCTGTCAATACTTCTATCTAATGTTGCATTGGTATCAAATAGAAACTTAATGGTGAAAAAATGGTGAAAGAAGACCTTCAATTTCGATCATTTAACACTTAAGGAACAGCAGAGACCCTGTAATCATGTTGTAAGAGTAGGTCACTTTTTCCAAATACTGGTTATCTCATTTTGGAACGAAACTCCTCATATTTTCTTGAACAGTTTGACTTTTCATAACTTTTTTAACGCATCATAACTCCAAAACACAGACCTTTCACCGCTTCAGAAAAGTATCAAAAGGGCGGATGAACTTCACAGCGAAGGATATTGATGCAATAAATCACAGCGTAAACAAAGCCGGCGGTGGGGCGACAGTATTTTGACCCCTGTGGCTTCCTGTAGGAGACCCAGGAAATGGAAGAATGAACAACAACAGAGTTTAGAGGAAAGTAATACTGAACCTTGATATACAGAATAAACAGTTTTTCTCTTTTGCTGTCACTCTCTCTCGCTGTCACACACACACACACACACACACACACACACACACACACACTCTCTTCTTGTCTCTCTCTGACACATAAACACATACACAGGAAGACAACACACAAATACGCACATACACACACACACACAACATGAGGTTTCATTCATGATTACGTCTCGTCTGTTTATTTCCCTCTGTCTGAGCATCATATAAATATGAAGACATTCCCTCCTCTCCTGGGAGCGCTGCAGCAGGGTCGTTTTCCTCCCTCCCAGGTAGAAAACGCTCCGCTTTGGGAGAAAATTTTCCATTCCCCCCCTTTGAGTTTTGGGCTGCTCGCCGCCACAGAGTCCCACACACAGATTTGAAGGGGGTGAAATATGTAGAGAGGCAAAAATAAGAGCTGTGTGAAGGTAGGGGTTGTGAGGGGATTTTTTTGTTTTGTTACCTCCGACAGTGAAGTTGGAAGATCTCAAAAAGTTACAGGTTGGGCTGAAGTTTAGTGGACTGATCGCCCTTTTGCTTAGGATCAGCTGATTAGATTTTCATGGTGATCCACATCTGGGATTTCCACAATTAGATGCTTAATGTTTCTTAGCCGTAACTGTGATGCTGTATTTATGTGCTGGTGGGAAAATCCGACATCGGGGACTTGCTGCAAATTGTAGATTTGTTTGTTGGCGGAGGTTTGTGCTCTGCTAAGTGTCTAGTTTTGTTTTGCAAGTACATTACATTCATTCAGCTCAGTCCCACCAGGATTTCGCTGAGTTTTTTTGTGATTATTGCGGCCAAAAATGCTTGATTTTCCTGCGGCTTTTCTCAAAAATTGCGATACAATTTGTGAGGTTTTATGTGCTGTTTTTGCAGTAAAATTGTGGGAATTGGGAAATATTGCAATGATTTTCTCTCTCTCTCTCTCTTTCTCTCTCACTCACTCACACACACACACACACACACACACACACACAGACACACACACACACACACACACACACACACACACAGCCTCCCCCTATTCTCTCCCACTCTCCGTTTAAGCTATTAACTCTTCCAAGAGCTTGAATTTTGCACTCACCTCGGTTCTTGCAGCTTTTGTTTTGTTTTGCACAGTCTATGGCAGTCATTTTTGTTGGCAGGTGAGTTTTGTTCATCTTCCACCTGAATGCGCGCTGCGATGATGTAAGTTACCACGACACTGAATGCGACAATTGGTCCAAATCACAAGCGGTCTGTTGATTTGGCCATTTCATGCGTAAAAGTTGCAGCAATTTTGCAAAACTGCAAGCTCTCGCAAATATTGCGGAGATTTCTTGAATTTGTGTTAATTATTGCGATCGCAAAATCACAAGTTCCTGGAGGGACCGATAGCTCATCACTGCACTGGAAACAATGGATGAATGAGTTTTCAAAATGGTGGCTGGGTGGATGGATGAAAGGATGAAATGTGTCAAATACATTTTTGTTGCTTCGGAGTTGTGATGTTTTTATGTATATTTATTTTTATAAGGAGGAAGAATAGCTGCCACTCAGGAAACTTTTGAATTTGAGTAACTGACCACTGCATCCTCAAATAGACACTCAGCTACAGACCGGCATTTGATAAGATTTATTTCCAAGGATCCCTTCATGGGTAAATATTGGTTATTGATTTAGTATTTAATGCTAGTATTGAATGCTGTCTATAGTGTACATGGGGAGGTAATAGTGGTAAAAATGTCATACTTGTACATTATTTAATTGGAATTTCTAGTCAGTTAAATTATAGTGTAATTATTACATGGCTTTGTTAAATACTTGACTCTGATTGGCCAGTGAATGCATTCAGACCGCTGTTTCACGTCTAATCACATCACTCCGCAGTCAAGAATCTGATCATTTTTATTGATTTTTAATAAAAATTAACTACCGCCACCTTGTGACTGCTAGTTAGTTTGATCGCACTGTAGAATTTTGAGAAATTTTAAGAACATTTTTGGAGCACTTGGCAGCTAATCTGCTATCCATGACCCCGTCTCAAGACTGCCCACCGTCGTTCAAGACCAAAGAATTTGCCAGCAACTCTCGGGACGGTCTGAAGCTGCTGGGAAGAAAAATCACCCAGTGTGAACATGACTTCACACAACAGAAGTTGGAAGGAGCAGCGAAGACGGCCAGCAGGCTGCACGCTGGGACTGGAACTCAAAACAGTCAGGATCAGATTATGGACTCCGGTCGGCTGCTGGGAGTTTCCACTCAAACGGACGCCAGAACCTGGAGGGAGAACATTCTGCACAGCGACAGCACATGCCCATGTAGGTTAGACAGATGCCCACGGCTTTAGTCGGTGTAACAGTGGGTGTCTGCTGCCATGTACCGAGCCCGGCAGCTGAAGCGGGTTAGCAGACAGAGAAAGACAGATACACAGAGGAACAGCATTTCAATCAGGAGAGACGAGGATGAATGCTCGAATGAAAAGTTTATTCATGACATAAAACAAGATGTAAACTTCGGCGTAAGCTCCATGGAGGAACTCCTCCCATTCGTGAAGTTAGGAGTACATCCGGGATAGATGTAGGAATTAGGACGTCCCGCCTGGGGAGTTCCTCTGGAGCCTGGACATCGGTGGTGATGGGGTGGAGGAGGGACGAGGGTAAGCACAGCGACTGGAATGACAGCAGCATACGGCATAGATCTGAGAGAAGGGCAATAGCATCCAAGAAAACTTTATTGTCCATTAGTGCAGGCAATAATGGAAATTTGTCTTTCGCTGGTGCATAGCTCACTTAGAGATACAATACAGTGCATATAGGAACATAAGTGCACATAAAAAGACAACACAGTACATGTAATAAAATCTCATGCAGTTAAAAAATTGACCAGTGGCAGTTAAAAATTAAATACTAAATATAAAGTGCTGTATGCAAGATATAAAGTGCTGTATGCTAGCTCAGCTACAGAAGGTGACGTGTTTATACCTCCCGTCACTTAGACGATTGGCTCTTTGAAAAAGAGAGGGAAGTGACGGCTAACTCTGATTGGTTCTCTGGAAAAGAGGGAAAGTGTTCACCAACTCTGATTGGGTAAAGAGAAAGCATGAGTGAATGATAAGTAGTCTTCCTTGATTGAAATTACGTAATACTTCACTAATCCTGGTTCAGTTAATGCATGGATCACCAGTTCTTCAATGTCCACATAATGTTGGATCTGGCTTTCCACAGTTGGTGCTTTGTTGTCAAGTGTTTCCAGATCGTTACAGACTGGACTGTCCAGCAGGAGCCTTTCTTCCAGCTGCTAAACTTGTTTTTTTTTCTTTTACTTAACAGTCTACACGTCCACTGCTTTTACCTTTTGTTTGGTGAAGCCCTTTGAGGCATGCCGTGCGATATTGGGCTATAAATAAATAAAACTTGACTTAAACAGATGCAGATGCGGCTGGTGTTTGAAGCACGGCGCTCTTTTGATAGATGCTATTTGTTTTTGTTTTTTTGTTTTTATTTTGTATGTTTACACGCACGCTAATAACTCGATCTTGGGGCGGCCTGGTGGCTCAGTGGTCTAAGGCGTGAACTGTGTGGATGTCTTGGGTTCGAATCCGTCCCGGGACCCTTGTCAGGATCCTGTCTCTCTCAACTTTGAACTGTCCAATAAAGGCAGAAATGAAGAAAAAAATTATCTTTAAAAAATCTTAAATTACAATACTCTGACTATTGAAATTGTCATGTAAACGCCTTTACCTGATTATCTTAATTGGAATAAGTTGATAACAATAGTAAGCAGAATCCGATTAACACACCTAGATTTCTGCTCAATCTTTTGATATATCAGGGCATATAAACAACTTAGATTTCTTTTGTTTTTTTCAAACTGTGCAGATCAAAGGTCACCAGAGGCAGGAACCTAGATGTTGTATTTACAAAGCAAACAAAATAGTGCAGTGCAGTGGAGTGGCGAGCAGCAGATAATTAAATTAATCCATGTAAAGCAGGTTATTAGAGAAATCACGCCTCCTCAAACCATGCAAACACTGTAATCAAAATATTGCCTTGAGCTGATTATTCCCAGTAATTGAAGTATTGCTGTGTGTGTAACTGGAACATTAAAGCACAGAGTACAAATACATTCAAGTACTGATCAACAATACACTTCCATTTTATACAAAACAAAAACAAATACAGTAAAACATAAAAAGAGGAGAGGCAGAAAGAATAAGAAGATGATACTGACTTTGCCAGCTTAAAAATAGACCATCTCTATGATGATAAAACAAAAATAGAGTTATTTCTCACTATGATTTCTATTGATAGACTTTCAGATTTTTTCTGTCAGTCTACAGATTTGCATTTGCACATGCAAGATGTGCAAATGTGCATCGTTGACTGCTTTTATTTACTCGAGCAGCACTTCTGTAGATGGCGAGCCGTCGGAGAGGGTTTAGTCGGCCGATCTTTGAGACGCCGCGCCTTAATAAACTTTGAAGTTCTGCCAGTCTGCCTGTGTAGAGACTTCATGAATGAGAATCGTCAGCCTGAGCCTGGCTGTGCTGCGCCGAGACGCAAATGTTCAACGACTCCTCTGCTGGCGACGGGGGGATGTAAACACCAGCTGCTTCTGTCTGTGTGGGTGTGTGTGTGTGTGTGTGTGTGTGTATTTGCATGTTTGGGCCTGCCTTTGATTGTGTGTGTATGTGTGGCTGCAGTCGTGTCCGTTCTTGATGCTTGTGTCTGCATGTGCATATGTCCTATGTACGTGTGTATCAGTGTGTGTCAGTATGTGTGTGTTGCTCATTAGGATTCATCTCTTTAGAGCGTGTGATGTCATCAGAGGACAGCTCTGCCGCGGGGCCATCTTCCATTATTTAAGTCATCAGTGTCTGAATTTGTCCGTTCTGGGGTTTTACTGAGGAACTTTGTCCCAAATCACACACAGAAAATCGGTTTTAAAAAACTCTGGGACCACGGAAAAACATTAAATATTTACTGGAACACGTTAAAATGTGTTTACAGTGAAATCACGTTGTTTCTCAAATACTGAAAAGACGATTTTTTTTTTAAGGTTCCTGGTTTTTTGCAGGAGGCTGACGAGCTGAAACTCAGTCTGGCATCACTGTCTCTGCTACTGCTATCTGTTTCCTTATGGCTCGTTGGTCTGGTGTTAAGTTATACAGTAGTTTGGTGATTTGGTGTAGATGCCCTCAAATAAAATGCACATCACGTTTTGAGGTTTTAGTGAAGAACTCATGGCTGCCTTTGTCCCCACAGAGAAAACTGTTTCATAACCCTCAGAACAAGGAAAACCATTAAAAATGTATTAGATGTCAAAAATGTGTTGGCAGTGAAATCACCTCGTTTCCCTCAAATCCTGAAAAATGACTTTTTACAGGACGGTGACAAATTGACGTTCAGCCTGGCATTTCTGTCTCTGCTCTGCGTCAGGCTAGTGTTTATACAGTAGTTGTGTGATTTGGTGTAGATTTTGAGGTTTTAGTGAGGAACTGATGGCTGACTTTGACCCCATTCACGCAGAAAAAGCAGGTTTCATAACCCTGGGAACGGCAGACCATTAAATATTTGCTGAAACACATCAAAATATGTTAAGGGGGCAGCCGGACAAATACGGATGAAACGCATTAAGTTCACACATGGATCTGTCACTCTCCGTTCTCGGCCCGATTAGAATGCGGAAAGGAGGCGTATAGCGTCTTTTAAAAAAAGCAGGTGGATAATCTGTAAACACAGAAAACATGGCTCTCCATAAGAGAATTGCGTATGAAGAATGGAGAACTTATCGAGAACGAAGGAAAGAAAATGCCCTGGACTGTCGCTGCAAATCACAACAAGCTATACGAGTGAAATTAGTTACATTTCCTTTTTCTAAATCGAGAGAGAAAAGGTGGTGAGCTCCATCTTCACCGTCTCTGATTGGCTAGTGAACAGTTAACGGATAATTACGTATAGTGCGGTCCGAAAAAAAGTTCAAATGGTTTCAACTTTTGACCTCCGAAAAAATATGGACCAACGCCCATTCAGTTTCATCTGTTTTCTTATGGCCACTTGATCCAGTGTGATGTTACAGTTGTGTGATTTGGTCTAGATGCTCAGCCATCTGTTACTGACGTTTTCTTGAACAGTACGACGGGATCGCGGGACGCTGATGAACTGAAACTCAGTCTGGCTTCTCTGTCTGGTCCAAGCTTTAAACTGACACCCAGCGCTCTGTGTGCTCTTACAGCCAGTTCATCTGATCTGATGTCACACAGCAGTTGTTGTGTGTTTTGGTGGAGATACGCTCAAAGTAAATGCACAGCATGTTTTCAGGTTTTAGTGAACTGGCTGACTTTGTCCACAATCACCTAGAAAAAAGTATCATTTTATGGTGAAACAGGTTTGTAAATCACACTTCTAGCGCATAAATGAACATGAACAAAGCTGATAACGACAACATATAAAAAACAACTAGTGATTCTGCTGAATTTCCTTTCATTTTGAACAAGTGTATGGTTTCATAAACATAAAGAAAGCGATGCACTTGTTTATGCGCTAGAAGTGTGATTTTCAGACTGTTCCTCCATACAATGGCAGTGAATGGAGAGAGAGAAAAAAACACAATTCTCCAATCTTCTCTACCGAGGCAACAGAGAATTGTTGATTTTGGGGTTTTATCATGGAGGAAGATACACAACTCAAGACACTACCAAAGTTCAACAGCACTTTAATGGGGAAATCACATTGTTCTAGTTGCGTGATTTGATGTAGATGCGCTCAAATAAAATGCCCGACACAATGCTGTTGGTTTCTGGCACAAATCAGCACGTTGCAGCTGATTAGTTTTGATGTCCGTTCTCTTTCTCAACGCAGCAGAAACAGAACAAATATCACGTGTCTGCAGCTGTAAAGCACATTTCAGCCCAGAACAGCTTCTCGTCCTCACTTGAACCTTCGCCCCGGTTCCTCACGCTTGTTAGCAGCGCTGTGCGGACGCCTCCGGTCTGTTGCTTGCAGTACTGTATGTGCAATCTTCTGTGCAATCTTCCCGTGGGTGGAGCGGCTAATAGAGTGTCAATGTGAATGTTCTCCCACCAGATAAAGAGACGGAAACCTCTTTTGTCAGTGTGGTGGAATCTCATTTGCTCTGACTGGTTAGCCAAACAGAAGTAACAAGAACATAAGATGCAACGACGTGAAAATAAGAAGGGTTTCGTTTTACAAAAGGTACATATCCATTTTGGGGAAAAAAAAAGTTACCAAGTGTAAACTGCTTAGATACTCTGAAATGTCTTTTTTGGAAGAGAACTAATAACTTATCACATGCAACTTATTTTAACCAGTTCTGTTATTTATCCTGACTATTTCTACTGTGCATGGAAGTAAGTGGCTTGTGCGTGATATCTACATTCGGTTTTGGATCCGTTTTTTTTATATATAGTTTGCAATTTTTATTTCAATTTCACTTTAGTTTTGGTTCGTTTTCAGTGTGGCTTCGCTTTAGTTTAGTTTTTATTTTGTTTCAGTTTTAGTATTTTTGGTAAGAGAGGTGTTTTTTAAAGATACAGTGATAGATCAGAATAGTTCAGAATAAGTATTTTGTATGCGTTTGCAACAGATATTGTGTAATACAAACAATAGAAATCAGAAATTCTTATTTACATTAATTACATTAAATTAATTACATTAATTTACAAAAATTCTCCGCCCCAAAGTTCATTCTCTTTTTTATCTTGCACATAAACAAATAGTCGGAAACTAAAACCAGAACACATATATTATACTAGCAGGTGTAACTGTGTGTAACTTTATGAATGTGAAGCTGGGAGAGGCAGAAAAAGATCATACATGCTCACTCAACCTTCCCTGAACAAATAAAGGTGAAAAATGTAGTAAAAGTAAGTAAAACCACACCTACACACTGAGTAGGGAGTGTGTAACTGCCAACAAAGACGTTTGATGAGGCTGTATGTTGTTCATGTAAAAGAAATGCAATAAAAATCAGGGTCAAGTGTCAAAAGAAGACAGCCAGGTGGAAGTTTATGACTTTGATTTTTATGTGAAGGAGGGAACGCTGAAACTTAAAATTTACAGCACTCACGCTTCTTATCTAAAAACTGAAGCCCGGACTCATGCATATTAAAGCAGAGTGGAGTTATTCATATGCATAAACATCCATGCAGATATGGCAGAAAACAGACACACACACACACGCACACACACACACAGCTGTCTCCTCCTCATTCCAGTCATGTAAGCAATTAGATGAGGAATGGTGCGTTGCAGACGTCAGTCATCCAGAAACAATCAAACCTCTGATCTCATTCTCAACACACACACACACACACACACACACACACACACACACAGCCTTTCATCTGTACGTGTGTGTGTGTGTGTGTGTGTTTAGTGCAGCATTTTGTTTAGGAAGAATCTTGGTTGCTGTATATTCGGCTTACTGTATATACTCATGTTTGCCGGAGTGTGTGTGCTCACATGTGCTGTACACACACACACACAGCTTACAAGACAGCCGGCCTTTCACCTGAGTGTGTGTGTTGAGTGGATGCTTTAACTGCATGACTCTGTGTGTGTGTGTGTGTGTGTGTGTGTGTGTTTCCCCGCGGGCCTGACCGCCTGCGTACCCCCCCCCCTCTCCTCATGCCTCGGTGCTTCTGGCCGGACTGAAGCTTGTTTTAATGTTGTGAGACAAACCGCCTCACCGCTGCTCCGCCCGCTGCTGCAGGTCAGCTCAGTCCGCCTGCAGCCGGCTCGCCACGCACGCTCAACACAAAGGGTTCTACCGTATTTCCTCTAATAGTGGCCTGTAGTCAATTAAAAGCCGGGTCTCCGATAATGGCGTGGTCGACACGAACAAATAAAGGCCGGCCTCAAATACAGGCCGGGAAAAAAAACAAAGGAAAAAACAACGGTGGATACCGGTAAACTCCTGGTGCCTGTTACATAATGTAACTGTAGTTTGTAGTAATGTACAAGTGCCACAAGATGGCAGTAGCTGTATCCCCATTCAAGTTAGCAGAGGGCTAACCGGAAGTTAGCCCGCTCGGCCGGCGGAAGTCTCTGGAGCGTGCCGTCGTCGATTACCGTAATTATCGTAATGTATTGCAGTAACAAAAAAACGTCTACCTAACGAACCCCAACAGAAGCAGATCAGAAAACAAGGAGGCTTCGTACTAAAATATGAGCAAATATACTTATCAAACAGAGGGAATTAGAAATAAAGGCCTGTCTCTAATATAAGCCTGCTTCCAATAAAGGCCTGGTACCCTCTGCAGTTGAGGTAAATAAAGGCCCGGGCCAATATTAGAGGAAATACGGTATATAGGAACCCGAAAATGGTAGCCTGATATTCAGACTGAACAACCATTTGGTTCCCACTCCATTACTCAGCCTGAGATTTCCTCCTAGTTAGTCGTTTTCTGTGTGGGTTGTATCGTCTTTGCAAAGACTAAGAAATATTATGGCAATATAACGGCAATGAAAAACAAATTTAAGTCCCGCCCACAAAGGCGCCGATTGGCTTGATTGTTTCTCAGAGCGAGAACAAGCCGTTGAGTGGAGAGTGGAGTGGAGGGACGAGATTCAGGAGTCTGGAACCAGGATAAGAAAATGGTTCTTTAGGCTTGTGCCAGACCTGCTGCAAAGAAACAAAGAAATAGCGAAGGCACAAACCAATGGAAGGAAGGCAAACAGCATAAATTGAGGCGAAGAGACGTTCACTTGAAAGATTTCAGCTTGTGTGAGAAATTTGCTTGATGCAGTAAAGTGAAAGCCATGTGAGCTTGAAGCAGGTCTCTAGGTCAGGCGCCTGCAAATTCCTCCATCCCACTTAGTATTTAAAGTGGGAAAATGTCCCTTGGGTATTTGTGACCGATAACACTGACCAATGACATCTGCTCAAAAGGTTTATTATAAGCTAGATTCCCCAAAGAAAACATTGGTGCTGCCGCTGCCAAGCCGGGTGCAAAGGGATTAAAATCAAAGCATGTACAGAATGAAAAAAAAATCATAATGGGACTTTAGGAAGATATCGACCAAAACCACTAGTCCTGCTTAAATTTTGCTGCTTATTTCAAGACAAATGATCAAACTCACAGGACTAAAATGAGGCAAAATTTCTGACTTTTTATGCTTCTTTATGTGAACGTATGGTTATGGTGCTGAAATATTCCAAACCAGCAGTATTACAACTTTTTAAGAAGCAACACAAACTGGAATAAAATAATCTGATTTGACATTTTTTTTTATTTTAACAAATCAGAGGCCTTTTTGAGTCATGAGTCATCTGTCTTGAGTCATCTATACAGAACCACTAACCGGGATAGCGTATGGGTTGAGTAAGGGTTAAAGTGCGGAAGAGAAGGAAAGAAGAGAAGAAGGGAAAGAGGGAAAGAGAAGGGAGAAGAAGTTAAAAGGAAGGTGAGAGGAAAAGATGAGAGGAAAGAAGGGAAGAAGTGAAGAGAAGTGGAGAGTTGTGATGTAGCTCTTACACCACAGAACAGAACAGAGCTCACATATAAAAACATCTCCTCCCTTTACACCCGTCCCGTTGGCTGTGCACCGTTCCCGTTATCAGCAAAAGCTCCATTTCCAAATCGACTGTTTTCTCACCAAGACAGCGGAGAGATAGACCCGCTCCGCCAGACCGAGCCGCGGCCCGCCCGGGCTTAAAGTCGAGATGAAATGAAAAATGCCTTTTTAACCCTTTTAGATCACATCCCCGGTCATATTGTGCACCTATATACCAATATATGCCAAAAAAAAAATACAAAAAATCAATTTCTTTGTATTCTTATATCAAAATTCAATCATGTTTTCTTCCTGTAAAACAAAATATGCCATGTGCTTACGTAAGCATGCCCGTAACCAATTTCAACCAATAATATCATGACATCCACCCATTAGCTAGCTAGCAACAGCATGGTACTTCGGTGTGTCTTCGGGTGTTATGACACGCCCACTTTTCAACGTTCAAATCAAATTCCTCCCAACGTTATATCCCGCCTGTCTTTCCTGTTTCACTCGGAAATACGTCACGATACGGAAGTTAGATACTCTCGAAATGCCGTTTCATCTCGACTTTAAACCCTCTTATCGAGGAGGGAAAACCACCATAACAGGCCGAATCAAAGCGTCCGTCCCGATTCCCTCGTACCTTCGCCCCGGTCTGAACCCCCGGAGAGGTCCTGCCAGGTTATGACACACACCCTCCCCTCCACCCATCTCTCTCTCTCTGAAACTAAGCTTGAAATTGCAGATGGTATCGCAAAATGGGAAAGGGAAGGAAGTTTTGTTTGCAGCGAGCGGCGCTTGGCAAAGCGTCTAATCCCACACGGCTCAGCGGGGGAGTTAGCTGCTGTTAGATCCCGGCGAGACAAGAGCCGCCGAGTTGTGAGAGAGAAGACGGAGCGAGGCTGCGGCGTTTCATATGCTGATCGGCAAAGGAGCCGGAGTTATAATAAGCAGCAGCAAAGTCAGGCTCAAAGGACTTGTCCTCTCAGCAATGTGTTATATCCACCGGATTTCAGGTGGGCTTCTCCCAACCGCTCCAAACTAAAACTTATCGTTGCTTTACACTACCAGTCAACAGTCTGGACACACCTGATTGAATGTTTTTCATTCTCTTAAAGCCATTTTGATCTAAAGGCTTCTGCTTAAATGCTTGAAATGTGTTTCTTAGACAAAAATGTTGATGCCTATGTATGAATGTCTTTCCAAAGCCTTTGCCTTTCCATCAAGGCAAAGGGCGGCTACTTTAAAGAATCTAAAATATAAGATAGTTTTGATTTTGTTTAACGCTTTTTTGGTCACTGCATAATTCCATTTGTGTTATTTCATAGTTTTGGTGTCTTTACTATTATTCTAAAATGTGGAAAATAGTAAAACTAAAGAAAAATGTGCGTGTCCAAACTTTTGACTTGTAGTGCACGTTTTCGGTGTAATGCAACACGAAACACATTTAGTTACATTACAGTTTTACACATTCATACCTGGGAGAACAGTTAGTTAAAATGGTAATCTGCAGGATCCTTGTTTGTTCTGCTATTTACTTTTTTTTGGCCAGAACTGTGACGTCTTTTTCTTTGGATTTTCCTGTTGATGCAGTTTGAGTTTCTCTTTTCTCTGTCTGTTCAGCCATAGAGGCTATCACTGCTCACGCTAACTACCCAGTTCTTCTTCTTCTGTTTATTCCAAACAAACCGGAAACGTAAAACGTATCACTTCCTGTGCGGCGGAGCAATCGGTGATAGAGAGTAGCAGCAACGGATATTTATGAGTTTCAGTGCTCAAGCAAATCTCTAAAGGTGTTTAAATGAGAGGGATTGTGTTTCTCTTTTCCCACTTTTTCCCAGCTGGTCTGGAGCTTCGAACCACTTTCAGTCCCAAGCCTGCTCCTCTAGCCGCTAAGCTACCACCGACCCAAGTTGAGAGAAAAGTTGCAGAACTGCTTGACTTTGCCGGTTCACATCAGTTCTCTGTGAGCCTCGTTAACCCCCACCTCCCCTCCCCTCTCACCTCCTCTCCTCTGACCATGAGATATGAAATGTTCATGACGGTGTATCGCTCTGGAAACACAGATCCATGCCGTCTCATTCCTGCAGCGCTTCAGTTCTCTCTCTCTCTCTCTCCGTCTCGTTGTGTTTGCCTGGTGCAGATTGGGTTTCCGTAACGCTGGCTGACGTGTCTTCAGGCCTGGTGGAGCAGGAGAGGAGGAGAACTAGCCGGCAACTTTTAATCCCACAAGAGTCCAAATCTCTGATCCCTTTGGTAGACTCGGTGTCAGCAATGTCGCTTTTGCACTGATCAGTTCTGAACTTCAACTTGTTCCCAGTGACGATGTACGGATCAAGGTTATTATAGTTTATATAGCGTTTTTCATTAGTTTTTATTTTTATTTCATTTTGACGTTTTGTTTTCAATTTCTGTTTAGTTTTAATTAGTTTTTAAAGCGGGTTTGCTAGTTTAGTTTTTATTTTTTGAAAATGCTTAGTTTTAGTTTAGTTTTTATTAGTTTCAGTGTTAGTTTTAGTCTTTTTTTGTAATATGGGGTATTTGTCAGGGGCGAGATTCAAAAAGGTCAAAAAAAATTGAAAAAAAAAAAAAATTGCAAGATATTCACCCAAAATACTAGGCTTATGTATGAAATAAATTGACAAAGACGAAAACTAAAGACATTTTCTCTATAATTTTTATTTTAGTTAGTTTTGTAAACACACAATACAGTTTCAGTTAGTTATCGTTTTTTTGTAAAGCCTCGTTTTTATTTTTATTTGAGTTAACGAAAATATTTTTTCACACCTAGTTTTCGTTATTTCGTTAGTTTTCGTTAACGATAATAACCTTGGTGCGGATCCCCAAAACCAGATCAACATTGCACCCTCTTAGAACAAATGAGGTGATTACTTTTTGGATCTTCTACCTGGGTTACTGCTTATTTTAATGCATTTCATCCTGGAAAACGGTGGAAAGTTATGACTTTTCTAAGAAACTTACCGTCGCTTTTCTATTCAATTCTAGTCTATTCTCCTCTCCTCTCCTTTTCTCTTCCATTTTACTCCATCCTTAACAACTTTACTCTGTTTTATTGTAAACAAGGTGATTATATTTAGCACCTTTACCTCTCATTGTAATTTATTTTGTCCTGGAAAAATAGTGAAAAGTCATGATGCTCTCACCAAACTGTGCACTTCTCTGGATCTGTGGGTTATAAACAAATCTTCCTTGTAGGTCAGAGAGAAGTGGAAGCGTTGAAATTTCTATGTAAAATTTCCTGTCTAGTTAGTTTGAAATGTATAATCTATTGTCTCTTAAATTCTAGTCTATTCTGTTCTTCTCTCCTCTCCTCTCTGCTGTTTTACCCTCACTCCTCTCCTCCTCCACCCCCTGCCATCCCAAACACTGTTAGCTCCTCTTACTGTAAACAAAGTGCTTACATTTACCATCCTCCACCTGAGTTCCTGCTCATTATCATTTATTTTATCCTGGAGGATTGTGGAGCGTCACAATGCTCTTGCCAAACTCCACATTTTTGTTTTTCCGTGCTACAAACAAACCTTGCTTGTAGGTCAGGGGAGTGCAAACATTTAAATTTCTGCATAAAATGTCAGTTTGCAATGCTGTGTAATCTCTTTTCTATCCAATTCCAGTCTTTTCACCCTCACTCATCCATCCTATCTCCCCATCCTCTCCTTTCTTCAGCCCCACAGTGGGTTGTGTACTCTCTTTTCCCAACCCAGTGTTTTCGTACTGGTGTGGTGTGTGACAGAAATGGCCCACTTGTTGCCTCGGTAGGTGGTGACCTGGACAGAAAGACCCTGACAGCTCAGAGGAAAAAACGAAAGACGGGAAAAGAGAGACGGGGCCGCGTGATTGTGACGATCAATTATCGCACTCCAGACGGAGAGATCCTGAGTGGGATCATCAGAAGAAGTGGAGAGAGAGAGAGGGAGATAGAGAGGGGGAGAAAGCCTGAGTATGTCATTAGAGGAAGTGGAGAGAGGCTGAGAGATGGAGTGATGGAGAGAGAGACCCTGAGTGGTCATCAGAGGCGGTGGAGAGAGAGAGAGAGAGGGAGAGGGAGAGTGGGGGGCGGTGGCAGCCGAGTTGTAGAAGTGGAAGTTCGGACCAACTGGGAAAAAACTGGGCGGAGGAAAACGAATGTGAAGCACTCTCCTGTCTGTCAGCTCCTGTTCATGAAAAATGCAGGAGCTGGAACTTTAGGAGAAGAAGAAGACATCAGATTAAAAAATGGAGACGTAGCGCGCTCCCATAACTTTAATAAAGTTGTGACATGATGACCAACGTTTCGCCACACCACGCCTTCATCAGGGTTACAGAAATGAGGATTACCAGGTGATTTATGCTTTGTTCAGACTGCAGACAAA
This sequence comes from Centroberyx gerrardi, assembly GCF_048128805.1. NCBI lineage: Eukaryota > Metazoa > Chordata > Actinopteri > Beryciformes > Berycidae > Centroberyx > Centroberyx gerrardi. The sequence goes on from NC_136012.1 coordinate 26,574,240, forward strand.
TCCGATTTGTTTCTCCAATCGGATCTTTAGGACCGACTGTCCACACTGTTATTTGCAAGTGAGCAGGTACCGGTACAGGTGTGTTTAGACACCGTCAGGCTCTCTGCACTGGTTGCTGTGGTAACGACGGCGTGTGTACGTGTGGTAACTGATGGCACGCTTTGCAAATACATAACCAAAACAAAAAGCTAGTAGCCGTGCAGAAGTCCTCTGTCACCGCAGACGACATCAGCTGTTGTTGTCGTTCTCCATTTTGGTTTCTGACTTTGAAAAGCGTTCTGAGTGTCCAGAGCGTCAGACTGAGACGCATCAAACCACATACAAATGTGTCTTAAATCTGATTTGCAAAAATCAGTTTCCATGTGTTTTTTTTGCTGTTCAGAATTGATAAATATCATTTTGGATATGCCAAAAATCAGATTTGGGCTGGCAGTCTGAACAGCCTTATAGACACATAAGAAATGAACACAAATGACAACAGCTGTGTATGGGCGTGCAGAACTCTACACAGTAAATACATGGAAACCTCACTATATGAATAAATAAACATGTTGCTCTCTCGAGGAGAGCGGGAGATACAGATACTCTTTTACCACAAAGTCTTTCTGGATCTCTCACTCGAAGACATCGGCCTCAAATGAACTCAATGTTGATTTTGACCTCAGATCTTTTCTGTGAGCATTGTTAATTTATCCATATAGTGTGGTTTACATGTATTTACTGACTTAATTTGTTAGTGGTGACATGCCGGAGTTTACTGAGGTAAAACATTGTACTGTTAATTTTTGTTAATGTGACTCTAATCCCAGTGTTGTCTAAGAAAGAATGGTTTAAGTTTAAGGAATCCAAAATAGGGAAATCTGAGCTCTCAAAAACATATCTTGATTGATTTATTCTGCATGTTTCAAATAAAAAAAATACTTGCAAACTGATATTATTATATATACATATATATATATATATATATATATATATATATACACAGTATATATATATTTTTTTATCTGAAACATGTTAAATAAATCAATCAAGATATCTTTTTGAGAGTGCGGATTTCCCTTTTTGGGGTTCTTGAATTACAGTTTTTTACGATTGCTTAAGCACGATTTTGAAAACAGGGCTCATTTTGTCAAAACACTACACACAATTCACACAACCACACACACAAGTAGCAGAACACCTCAGATCTTTTGCAAAATTAAACACTTAATTCAAAACTATACAATAATTTATAAAAACCCAATTTTGTCACCGTATGGCACACGCACGGTTCATACGATCTGATTCTGTTTGAACCAGTCACACACTGCTGTGTTCAATCAAAAACACTTTTAACATTTCTACTTTTCTAATGATATAGTCTGGGTTTGATTTTTTCAGAGATATTGTTAGAGTAAAGTACATGAATATATTGACCAAACACAACACACAAGACCAGTACTGCACACTGATGAAAATATTTATTTCTCTCCACATTGTAAAATCAGTCAATACATCTATGCCTTTCCAAAGGTTGCATTTTGCACTGAAAATCAGAACAGAACATGTTCTAAATAAAATATAGTACATAAACACAGCAAAAACATTTGTGGAGACAAAAAAGAAAGCACTGCAACGTTGCCTTCCATTTTTTTTTTTTTCAAGACAGGTACACTCACCTGTTGCCTTTTTATAGTGCTTACGCCTGATTGGTGAGTCTACAATTAAGTACCTAAGTGCCTTGAAATGGCAAAGAAGTGACATCATGTTAGATTTCTGTGTCTAATGTAGAGAAGTGTGTTTAGTGTTTAGAGGCTGAGAATGTGCTTACAGTTGTGCAGATCTGGGCTGAGGCTTTGCTCTCTGAGTGTCTGTTTCAATAATTGTGCTTTATGTGTTATTTTAGTGTGTAAGCAATCGTAAAGAACTGTAAGCCTGTTTGAAATTGACGCAGCAGAGTTTTTGACAGCCGATTTGTGTTGAGTTCTCCACACTCACACACAGCTGTTGTCATTTGCACTAATTTCACTTGTGTGTGGTTTATAAATCATCGGGTGATCTTCATTTCTTCATTTCTGTAACTCTGATGAAGACACAGTGTGCTGAAACGTTTGTCATCATGTCACAACTTTATTATAAATATGAGAGCATCACAGAATGTGCAACTTCTCCAGTTTTTCATCTAACATCTGCTGTTGAGCAAGTTGCTGGAAAAGATCATGACCCAAACCCTCAGTAAACCTTTCCTGGATAAATAAACTTTAAAAAAAAAAATCATGACATCATGATGAGACTGTAAAAATCCACCTACATGCTGTGAGTAGGGAATGCAATAACTGTTTGATTACGTTGTTTTTTGATATTTTCATGTAAAAGAAACGCCGTAAAAACCTTCAAAACAGGTGGAAGTTTATGACCCCAATTTTCATCCGTAATGATTTACATGTGTGGGAGAAAAGGATGAGACTTTCACATGTACTGCACTCTTAATTTTTATCTAAACATTCATTAAAAATCCCAGAATCACACACATAAACGTGGTTTAGTTGTTCATGTGCACAAACAGCTTGAAGAAAGGAAAACAAAAAGCTTGGGAACTACAGGTCTAGTCTATGAAATATACAGAATACTACAAAATGTTAATGTACTCATTTGAACATTTACTAGAAACACTCTTTATATATCATTGGTAACTATAATTTTGGTGATTTTGGTGATCTTAAAAGTCTAAACCAATGGAATATCAGGGAGAGAAAGGCAGTTAAATCTATGGTTGGAATTTATATTTACGCCTAGTGGTGCCACATGAGGTCACCATTAAAGATGCACTGTTTTCCAAGAAGTAAAAATAACGGGACTTTAACTTTAGTTGAAGAATTACATCATTACATCGTCCTCTGCGGTTTGAGGAAGTTCTACCACCCTCAGGCTAATGAAAACCTTGTAAAAACCCACTGGATAAACTGAAAAATTCATGGCGGTCAAGCTAAAAACAAAGCTGTTTTTCTTAGTTCCTGAAGAGTTGACATACTGGAGATACAAGGTTTTCCCCCCAGTGATATGCATCTTTCTCTATTTGTTTAATCATCGCCCCTTGAAGAAGTGATTGTCCTCTTGCATATGTCTACACACACACACACACACACACACACACACACACACACAGGCATACGCAGTGTAAATTTCCTCCTCTCAGATTTGTTGGGTAAAACTTTATCTCGCAGTGTTCTCATTCCACGGCACTGACCTGTGTATTAACCTGTGGAAAGCTTTTGTAACAACACTATCAAGTTTTGGTAGTACTTCATGAAAATCTCCTTCATACATAATGTGCTTAGCACACAAAGCAAGTACACGCTTTATAAAGTCCTGGCACAGTGTTCATTTCCATAGGTTAATTGTCAGGTTAATGCAGTGGAGTAAGGGCATCGTAGAGTCGAGATTATCTAGTGTTGATAAGCAAGGATGAAACGCCTTCAATGAAACACGAGACCAGTGATAAGTGTGACTCAGTAGCACCAAGCCCATTCAAACAGAGTGTGTGTGTGTGTGTGTCTCAGATATAAATAAACAAAGATTTATTTGTTGCATTTCATGTGATGTAATAAGTCTTGATAATTTAAATTTTGTAACAGATCACACCTCAGTAATCCGCCCTTCCCCTTCCTCATGATTTTAGCTCTTTCCTCAAATAAGTTGACCAGAGAGAGCTGTATATGAAAATAGAGCCAGTGCCAAGTTGGTGATTATTATGTTAATATCTATGTTTTCTATTGATTTGCATTGTGGACAAGTTTGTGTGAATTTTTGCCCCCTCAAACATCTTGAGTGAACTACACATCTGATGTCTGTAGTGTTAAAACTTCAATACACAGGCAGTTTGTATTCAGGCATGACTTGTTTAGTTTGTAGTGTTGCCACTTTTACCTCTGCCAGTAAAGTCGGTAGGAGGTTATGTTTTCACCGCTGTCTGCCTGTCTGTCTGTCTGTCTGTCTGCCTGCCTGTCTCTCTGTCTGTCTGTCTGCCTGCCTGTCTGTCTGTCTGTCTGTCTCTCTGTCTGCCTGCCTGTCTGTCTGCCTGTCTGTCTGTCTCTCTGTCTGCCTGCCTGTCTGTCTGCCTGTCTGTCTGTCTGTCTGTCTGTCTGTCTGTCTGTCTGTCTGTCTCTCTGTCTGCCTGCCTGTCTGTCTGTCTGTCTGCCTGTCTGTCTCTCTGTCTGTCTGCCTGTCTGTCTGTCTGTCTGTCTGTCTGTCTCTCTGTCTGTCTGCCTGTCTGTCTGTCTGCCTGCCTGCCTGTCTGTCTGTCTGTCTGTCTGCCTGTCTGTCTGTCTGCCTGCCTGTCTGTCTGTCTGTCTGTCTGTCTGTCTGTCTCTCAAAAAGTTACAAACGGATCAGATCTCTCTTGGCCCAAACGATCAGTTGATTAGATTCTGGCGGTGAATCTGGGATTTCTGCCATTAGGTGATTATTGTTTTTCATCTGTAATAACTGTTATGCTGCGTTCATGTGCTGGTGGGAAGGTCCGACATCCAAGACTTCCAAGTTGGCTGCTATACAAATGAAAACAAACTATAAACATAAGCCGTTACAGAGGCTGCAGCTCTGCTAGTTCAGCGTTGGTGGAGGTTTTGAGCTCTATTGATTGTCTTCTACATTATGTCATTTAGCACAGTGATTCTCAACCTTTTTCATATCAACGACCCCTAATTTTTTCCACATTAGAGCCACAGAGCCCCATTTGATGAGATTTTGTCTCTTGGACCCAAATCTGAGAATATTTTTATTGTTAGATATGATTTTGTCCAGAATTCCATCACTATCTGTATGGTAGGCAGAGAGATAACAGAGAAATTATGATCAAAATAGTCTTTTCTTCTACATTCTCTAATTGTGTTCACTTCTTGTAAATGAAATAATGGTGAAGTCATCAATTGGGACCCCCTGGAACCCCCCCAAGGACCTCTGGTGGTCCCCGGACCCCACGTTGAGAACCACTGATTTAGCAGACGCTCCAAAGTGACTTACAATAATACATAATACAATAATATATTTGTAGAATCTGAGTTGTTTTTTTGTATTTCTTACTAATAATAGAAGGGAAAATATATCGTCTTCTAGGTTTTTTCTAGTTCTTAAGTGACCTGTTCGAAAAAAAAGTCCAAATAATAATGTCATATTATATTGATCTTCATCAGGAAATGTTCTCTTTGCTTGCCCCGCTCCACAGAGAGGTCAGAGGTCAGAGGTCAGTAGTAGTAGTGAGAGGGATTCAGTGTGTTGCTAAAGCACGCTTCAGCAGAGCCGATGCTTCCCAATGCCAATTTAAGGACAGTCACGCTCCTCTGTGCCACCCTGCTGCCCAGAATAACAAGAAAATGTTGTCTCTCTCTAATCCTGGCCTTCTGTGTTTCTCTCCTCTGACCTCATTAAGTAAATCTCTGTTCTGTGTCTCCTGCTGTGCCAGTTGGCCTGTTGGATCAGCTGTCTGCAAACACACATGTATAAACACAGGATGGGATCCAGCCACATGTCCTGCTCCAAATCTCTATTTAGTCTGAAAAAAACAACAAAAAAAACATGCAAATGAATACACTAACATTTTGCAGGATTTCATGAAGGCCAACCCGAAGACAACATACATTAGTTAGCACATACATTAGTTAGCACATACATTAGTTAACACATACATTAGTTAGCACATACATTAGTTAACATATACATTAGTTAGCACATACATTAGCGGTTTGTGCACATGAATAACTAGATTACTTTCATGTGCATGAGTTTGGGTTTTTAATGAATGTTTATAAGAAGGTTGAGTGCTCTAAATGTGAAAGTTTCATCCTTTCCTCCCTCACATATAGGCCTACATCATTATGGATGAAAAGCAGGGCCGTAAACCTTAAAGTCATAAACCCGTAAAGTCTTTTTTATTCAATTTCTTTTACATGAAAATCAAACATCTTTGCTGGCAGTTAAACATTCTCACTCACAGCGTGTAGTTAGATTGTTTCAGTCTCATCATCATGTTTTTTAACCTTTATTTATCCAGGGAAAGTTGACTGAGCACCTTGATCTTTTTCCCTCATCACCCTGCTTCACCTTCATACAGTTGCACACACATTCACAGCTTTACAGCTCTACTGGAGCAGCCGAGGTGCCTTGCTCATGAGCACTTCAGTGCTAGCTGCTGAGGGAGGGAAGAGTGTTTCTCCATCACTTTCCGAACACAGATTTTCCCAGCCAAAAACTCAGGAGGAGAGAGTGTCAGTTTGACAGTTTATTCAATCTGCAGGTCGGGAGCCAAGAAACTCAAAATCTGGATGATCACACAGAGTTTTATAGTGTTGAATATTCATGATTATGTTAATACAGATAGAAAATAATAAAGCTATTGGGGAAAAAAGTATAAGGTCATATGAATAAGAGAAGATGTTACTTTAGTGTTTAATCTTATAATGGTGAAGCAGATTCAGTATTGCTGAGTTTTAGGTACTTAAAGGATAAGGCCGGTGTTTTTTAATGCATTGCTTACCATCAACAAATCCTATGAAAATAACAAAATCAACAATGCGTTTGCTCTACTCCCGTTACTTTCTGACTTCCCATGTTCCGTTTTTAGCCGTCAACCCGGAAGTCATTGGCTACAATTGTAAGCTAAAAACCTTGAAATACAGCTCACAAAGACATAGTTTACATTTTAAAAATCGCTAACTGTTACCACGAAAAGTCAGACTGTTATAGTTATTACCAAATCAAATTCAAATGGGAACAAATTCTTCATTACGACGGGGACTATTTTCGGTGCTACGGAACTACTTTCCTGAGATCACAAAGTGTTTACAGGCTTATTAAGTTGTTTGAGGAAAAAGTCCATTTTTTTAATACAATGAAGTTCTATGGCTCCTGGGACATGAGGCTGCATTGGGCACCGGCTACATGGACGAGACTTGTTGGCAAAACAAAATCATTGCTGATTTTGTTATTTTCATAGGATTTGTTGACGGTAAGCAATGCATTAAAAAACCTTCCTTATACTTTAAGGTGTAAATATGGGTCAAAGGTCACATATTAAGTGAGCGTATAGGAATGTTGCTTAGTATAGGTACTTTTCCATTTCTTCCTCTACAGAACCACAGTGTTTCCCATACAACATTAATATTTGGGCGGCCTGCACACAACTCATTTCGGTGCCATAATTCATGAAGCTGGTGATTCTCACTGATGCAGTTTTCAAACAATCAAGATTTAATGCCGCCAAGCGCTAAAAGCGTGCTAGTGAACTACAACGACCATAATTCATTGCACCTGTGACTGCACCTGAAACTGAATGGCGAGGCTGTTTGAAGCGTAGCCTCGATAATCAGATGTTGCAATGCCATTCGTTTATACTGGATTGAGCGACTTTATCGCCTGAAAAAATATGAGTTACTGAACTCGCTAAAAGAAGCCGCCTAATTAAACTAACAACCTTCCAGTGACAAGCCTGATTCTCTGACCTTTTGGCTGCAGCGATCCCGTCACACAACCCACACACGGGCCAGCGGAGGGTTAAACACCGCAATGTGGCAGCAATTTAGGGTTCCGCTCCATCGAGAGTCTGTAGCACGTTTCCTTCTGGAAAGCCCTGAATGTCGGAGGCTGTCTGGAGGAGCCGGCTCGGCGGAGTACATTTCACGGCCAGTTTGGCAGCAGGAAGTGTCTTTGGTCGGGGTGTTTGTGTAAACAGCTCGTAATGGGTTTAGCCTGTGGTGAGGCTCTGTGGTGGTCGCATGTGCCGCACACACACATGCATGTATACACACACACACACACACATGCATGCCTATATGCGAGCAGACACCTACACACCCACACTCACGCCTGCATGTACACACCCATGAATGTATCCCCATGCACATACATCTATGCATGCTTGTACAAACACACACACACACACACACACACATACAGGACACTTACTACTATATACCACAGGCAGGCATTCCTCTCATTCAAATGCAATTAAGCCCAGACTATACAAGCGAGGCCCATTACAGCTGCATAATGGTTTTCTCTTTTATCAAGCTTTAACAAATGTGCTTTATGCTCATGAGAATAGCTGTGTTGGCTTTATTTTGCATTAGTGACACAAGAGTGCTTTCCTGAGACAATTATGTTTACATATTGGACAGCGTTCATCTCTTGTAGCTGGTAATGTGTGTTTTTGGAATTGCTTGCTTGATCAAATTAGCTTCACATATACAGGATGAATTGAATTTATAACGCATTGTGTGTTGCTTCACATGACCCTGGTCTTACAGCAGTAGCATACAGTTTATGTATTTGTCAAGTTGGAATTGCTTGCCTGAGTGAATTAGCTTATCTTAACAGATTAAATTAACTTACAATTCATTGTTTATTTGCTGCACATTACCCTCGACTTTTTCATGCAATTGTATTTGTCAATTGGAATTGCTTGCCTGCATAAATTAATGTATTGATTGGATTTGACATATGCCTCATTGGTTTTTCCATCATGTAAATAACCATCGTTTTCTATTATTCCCCTTCCATCACACGCATTTTTTGTCAATGCTCAAATGTCTTGCCTGAAGGAATTAGCTGAACATACTAAGATTAATGTAACACACACTTCATTGGATTTTGCATCATGCAGGAGAAACTTTGGTTTGGAGAAACAACGGTTGATTGGTTGGCTGGTTGTGTTTTTATATTTGGCATGTGCACATTTTGATTTTCAACACATTCAGTATCCATGGATTGAGTTGAGTTATTTCCCCTCTCCCACATTTTTATACGCTACTCACTCTAATTTCCTCTCAGAAAACACCAAAAATTCCCTTCCACCACTCTCCTTAGAATGATCATGTAAAAAATATGTGCTAGGAAAGGAAATAAAAATACGATCTAAGGTCACAAGAATATTTTGAGGGTGCTGTGACCTCTCCCCCTTGCACACCTTACCATTGGTTGCTCATCATTTCGGTGATCTAAGAATTTAAGCTTATTCTACTGTTGCACTCAGTATATATTTCTCTGGATCTTGAGCTAAATTACTAAAATGAAAACATTGGATTGACTCCTTCGGACTTTTGTTCCGCATCAAAAATCTGAATTCAAGACATGGTTAGTTGGGGGAACATGTGTTTTTATATTCAGCACACGCACATTTGGATTTTCAACACATTCAATAAGCATGAATCCAACAATGATGGGTAAACCACTAAAGCAGAGCACATTAAAAGCCTTTTAGACAGTCAGGTTACTGTCTCTGTCTGTCTCCTCTATCTGGATTTTATTATCTGTCCTTCTAGTCCCGCTAATGTCTGGTATGGAAGTCAAACGGCGGTCAGCTTTGACAACTTCTCTCCATCACCCTCCTACACCGAGGCTCCTGAACGCTTTTCCAGTAAACGGGAATTGGACGATGTTGAGAAATGACTCACTTTCAGTCAGGGGAATGTTATGAGGCTTTGACTAAGTGAATTATCACTTTACGACGGGGATCCACATTTTAACTGTTTGGCAGTGAATAGGCTCGAGAGACAGAGCGCCGGGTCTAATATCGATTGTGATGTGGCAGCGGTTGCTCTTGCACTGCGAAAAACATCCATCTTAACAAGTCATTTAGTCTCGTATTCAGCCTTCAGATCTTATTTTTGTGGGAAACCGAGAGAAACATTCTGCCAGTGGGGAGAGATAACTCAACTTGTTTCCAATGCAGCTTCACTTGTTTCGGGAGTTTTCTAGAAATGAGTGTTAGTCTGTTGAAACAAGTCAGAATAAAGCAGATCACTGCACTGCCATTAAGAAAATGACACTTGATTCTACAAAATTCTTGAAACAAGTTGATTTGCATTGGAAACAAGTGAAATGACCTCAACCCACTGTCATATTTTTTCACTTACTTTAAGAAAATTACGAATTTAGGACTCAATAATAGACTAAATGACTTGTTAAGATGGAGATTTTTTGCGTTCATTAAGCGGCTGGGAAGATCAGGGATCTGGCATTTTAATTTGAACAAATTTACAGACGCAGCTACTGCAGAAGTCTTACTCTTCCATGGTATACATGCTGAACTGCTGCTGCACCTTTTGCTCCATCCCCAAAAGAAATTGTCTGGAAAAATCTGGTTTTGGTCTCTATTCAGCTGTCAGAAGTTAAAAGGAACGATCTGGTAACTAGTGGCTTGAGAGACACTAGAGTTTTGTGTTAGAATACACTAACTGGGTTGTAATGTGCAACATTCAAGATAGAATTGGCTGCAGGATTAATGTAGGATAGATGCAGGATAAAAGCATGAAAAGAGATTTCCACAATAAATAGTACTGATGCAGATCTGAGATGTGCATGAAAGGCGGCTTCTGCAATGGCTACAACTATATGAGTTTCTTTTCTTTTTCTTTTTTACTTTTTACACAAGCCTAGTACAGTATGTGTCTTAAAGAGGCAATATGTAAGATAATAAGTAAGATTTTCCTGCCCCATAGCACTATAATATATCTGGTGGGTTGATTGGTCAATACCAATGATTCAATGATGACTTCACCAGGTGCAGAGATTTCTGGTTTTCAAATCTCGCTTTCTGGCCCGATGACAAAGCAGTGTTATTATTCCAGTATTGAGCATGCTGATATATTACCTCTTCCCTAGATGTTTCTGTTGGATCTCTGCTCTAATTAACTAGCTTCATCCTCTCTATTCGGGAAATGTGACTTGATTGTTTGTGTCAATTACAGGCCACCGTAGCTCAAGGGGATGAGTAGAATTTGTTGGGCGGGGGGTTTATTGGAGACTTGTGTAGGAGGAAATATGTTCTATCGATGTTGTTGTTATTCCTACTGGTCGCCGATAAAGGTCATAGATTATAGAAATGCCCCTTTAAGTGATAAATAATCTCTTTCTTCCCCTCTCTTCTCCTCTTTCTCCCTGTCTCTCTTTTTCTCTCTATCCTTCTCTCTCTCAGGTATTCCGTCCTTCACAACGGGAACCACACGGAGCAGGAGAAAAAGTCTCTGCACAACGAAACAGAGTCCCACGAGTCCTGCTTCTGACCGCCGCCGACTCCTCAGTCACATCTCCACCACCGAGCGCTGGACCAGCCTCCGCCACCATCACCACGCACCACAGCCCGCCTGCATCCAGAGCTGGGAAATCCACCACAGCCTGGTTTCTAGACCTACAAATCCGCTATAGCCGGCCCGCTGTCGTCTCCAAACCGGAGCCGTGACAGGACTCAGTCGGGTCCGGGCGAGGAACTACATATTGCTGGGTCTGGGGTGTGAGTTCAGAGCTCGGCCGAAACTTGAGCTGCGGTGGTAAAAAGGCAGCAGGGAGCTGGTGGACTGGAGCAAAACCAGTTATCTGTCTCTCTGATGCCGGTTCTGTGTCACGCTCGTTCTCCTGCCCGCAACACCACAAACCCACAGAAACCGAACCAGAGCCAGAATCTGATCCCATCAGCACTTCTGATGCTGAGGCCCGTGGGTCCCTCTCTCTTTCAGTTGAAGTCCAGGTTGTCCTTTGGGAGAATCCGAGGCTTTGATTCTGGCGTCGGAGCCGGAAAAAGCAGCGGAGCATTGGGATGAAAGAGCGTACCGGACGTCTCTGTTAACACTCACAGCGCGAGATGTGATCACTGACTGTGTTGGGGAGTCGTGGAGGTGAATTATGTTGCCAAAGCTATTTGATATTACGTACCGTGGACTTGTTTTGATGATTATATGATGCTCCCTGTTGTTTTCTGATGCTTGGGTACAAAACAAGGAAGATCGACTATAAATTTCATTTTAGAGGGGTGTCAAAAAACAATGAGTGTAATAATTTGGCCAAAATGAACTTTTCGAATAAGCTTTATTGATCAAAGTAGGCAGTGTTTAATGCACACACACACACACACACAAACATACATACACACATCCACAGATCCACCCACTGATTTTCCAGCACTGCATTTCTTCAAGCCTTTCTCTAAATGGATCTTTTTGCTTTTGTAAACATTAAGTGTCTTAGCCTTGACACCCAGCGAAGCCTCTGTAGGTCTCCAACACTAAATCACAAGCTGGAGAACACAGCAGATTCCCTCTTCCTCTTCCTCTTCCTCTCCTCTCCTTCCTTCCCGGCTTTGCTGAATCCTCACAAAGCCGAACGAACGCGAAAGAAAAGTAATAGCGAGGCGGCGTAGGTTAAATCCTTGACCTAAACTGTCTAAGTGCGTTACTACAGTGGCTGCTAACATTATGGCACAATTCATCATTCCACGCGGTTCAGTCAGTGTCCTTTCCTGTGTGAGAGGGTTGAAAAGAAGTTTCATGCAATAACAAAGCTGAATGATTCAAGAGGTGTTGTGGGGATGTTGGAGCAATTTGTACACGGTTGTAGTAGTCTATCACTTTCTAGTAATATACCTTTGTCTGTGTGTGTGTGTGTGTGTGTCTAAGAGTGTGTGAACATATGACACTACCAGTCAAAAGTTTGGACACACCACATTTTTCTTTAGTTTTACTATTTTTCACATTTTAGAATAATAGCAAAGACATCAAAACTATGAAATAACACAAATGGAATTATGCAGCGACCAAAAAAGTGTTAAACAAATCAATATTATCTTATATTTTAGATGGAAAGGCAAAGGCTTTCATACATAGGATCAACTTCACTATTTATATTTGTCTAAGAAACTCATTTCAAGCATTTAAGCAGAAGCCTTTACATCAAAATGGCTTGAAGAGAATGAAAAACATTCAATAGTACATTCAATCAGGTGTGTCCAAACTTTCCACTGGTAGTGTGTGCGTGTGTGTCTTCCTTTCCATACGAGTGTGTTTTCATCAGTGTGTCCCTGTTAGTATGTATGAAGCGCTCCACCTCATCATCCCATGCTGTTTTGTTCCCAGTCCATCGTAACCTCGTGCCATTTATTCCCCCGACTCTCCTTGCCTCGGAGGCCACATCAAAGAATGTACCAGAAATCTTTGCGTTTGTTTATATTCATTTATATTCATGGGAAACATATAAACACAGAATCTATCCTTGAGACGCAAATAGCTGAACCCTAAAGCCAACTGTTTACCTGACGCCCGTAATGCAACACTCTGTCCTTTTTCCACGCCACTTAATTTCCTCCATTCCCACGCAAAAGCTATCTCCCTCTGCTGTCCTTGAATACTTAAAGCTTACAGCACAGAAGTTTGCTTAAAAGGCCACTGGCCCCCAAAAGCTGGAGTTTGCTACATGATGAGTCATCAGTTAGACTCCACACAGTGTTAATTAATGCTGCTGCCGCTCTATTGCATCCAAAGCACCCGGGACTTAAGACAATGAAAATGAATCATTGTCACAAACTGAAGAACTTACCAATACTTTCAAATCCCTCCTACAGATGCAGCCATTGTAGAAGTCCCACTTTTTTACTGCATGCTTGCTGAAACGCCGCTGTGCTTTGGCTCCTTCCCTAAGAGGAACTGTTTGGAGAAATCAGGTGTTGCTCTCTGTTCAGCGGTCTGAAGTCAAAAGAAATATCTGGTCTGGAAACTAGCTGGTTGAACGACATAAAGAGTTTTCTTTCACAATAGACTTATTTTTACTGCACAGCATTCAAGAAAGAATTGCCTGGAGTATTAATGCAGGATGAAAAAACAGGATAGATGCATGAAGAGGCTTTTACAATGGCTACCACTGTATACAGTAATGTAGGATAGAAGCAGGATAAATGTATAAAGGGAGGGAGGGGGTTTCTATAATGGCTACCACTCTCTTTTCTATGCTTTATTAAAGGCATTATGCGAAGCTCAGCTTTGGAATTAAAAGGAACAAAGATGATTTTAATGCTAAGATGCTTTGGAGCTTCTCCTCTTGGTTTATGGCTTGATGTTTGTGAGATTTCACGTTGTGTTAAAAACCCGATACTGATTGAAAATGTGTGCAGATTCCTCGATTAGGATCCAAGCCACATGCATACCCACCCAATCAATTTTTCCCATTGATTATTCATAACGATGCAAATGTAAACAAATAGTCCTAATTTCCGCCTTACCCATATTATATTCCCTTTGTGCTGAATGCCACAGCCGCTAGATAGAAAACAGAAGCACTCTGGCAAAAAAACCCATTTCTAAAATGGGTTGCACAGGAACAAGAAAAGCCCTCTCAGATGAGCTAATCAGGTGAAAACATTGTTGAGCACTGATGTGCTGGCACCAAGGAAAGCCGAAAACCTCCTCACTGGAAATACGGGGCATGTAGTGTAATTACAAAGACAGAAGCAGAAGCCCATTGACCCACTCGGGGCGTCACGGTTCTGATGAAACTTCCATCTAGACCGAAAACCCAGGAAATGACAGCAGCTCTCATGTTACTCCAGATACATAAATATCAGGAGAATACATCATTATCTAGCACAGAGAGTCAGGGGAAAGGGGCAAGGTCAGCCGTCACACATGCTGTGCAATTCAATTCAGTTCAATTCAAGTCTTTATTGTCCTGGAAATTGGAGGGAAATTGGGTTTGCAGACAGCGTTTCAAATAAAATAAACACACAACTAATCACTAGAGATTTACGATTCAATACAACCACGATACAATGTAATAAATAAAAGTTATGTGCAGAATTATGTTTATTTCTGAGCCACAAATCTCTCTAGTGATGGCACTGGCTCGCTAGAATGTAAACAATAATTTCAAAATGTCATTACAAACTGCAAATAATATAATTTCAATGGAGAGCTTGTGAAATTGTGATGGGCAAGCCGTCTCATTTGACTGCCATATTGTCACATTTTTGTATTGCGATATATTGAATTTCGATATATCGTCCCATCCCTACTAATCACCACATCATACATCATACTGTCCAAACAAACACCAGTTTATGAGGCCAGAGAGGGAGTCAGAAATAATGTGATGCTTCATTGCTGCACAGCAGCAGCCTTGGAGCTGGTGGGGATTCAGTTTCCTGCTCAAGGACACTTCAGCAGGGAGGATGCTGGATGTCAAAGGGGGCTTGAAACCGGATCCTCCAGTTTGAGGGCGGTCTGCCTTCTCACAACACCCCTAAGTGGCTCGAATATGGCAAAATACTAGACGTAATTCTGAATCTTCCCTGTCGTTCTTGGTACAGCTTTGATGTCAAACTCACATCTTCAAAACGATTTCTCCATCAGATGTTCTCATTCTGCTGTTGGTTCAGCTCAATCACTACTGCTTGAAGGCTAAACTGTATCAGTGTAACATGTGGACAAGGATCCAGATACAGACGAAGCCATTTTGTAAGTCTTTTTACTGCATGCTCGCTAAACCACTGCTGCACTTTTGCTCCATTTCCCATGAGGAATTGCTTGGGAAAAATCAAGTTTTGCTCAGTTTTCAGCTGTTTGAGGGTGTGAGGAACGGTCTGGTAACTTGTCAGTGAAGACAAATTGTTTTGTGTATCGTACATTAACTTAGTTCTACTGTGTAATATTCAGGAAAGAACTGTCTGTAGCACTAAAGCAGGACACACACATGAAGGGAGGCTTCTACAATGGCTTTCAATTCTTCAGCATCCAATCATAGACAAGAAGAGAAATATGTTTCCTACACTCACTGATAGAAATGATGAAGCATTCTATGTATTTCTTTGTCTTTTATTTTTCTTTTTTTTTCCAAAATTGATTCTCTCAAACTGTGACCTCTTCCATAATTGAAGCACAAGCACTTTTTTGTGATTTTTAAGGAAGGTAAATTCAGCAATCTCATGCCTATAAGAGACCAGATATATTTTATTAATGCTAAAAGGTGAATAATTTAATATAGAACATATTATTATTCCTTAAGAAGTTGATCTCCCTTTCACTAACAACCTGTGGATGCTCCTTAGAGCTGTGCCACACCTTCGAGTTTAAGAGATTATTTATTCTCAACTGTCCAATGTATTTCCAATGCTCTTAAAATGATAAAATGAAGACCTATTTGTTTTCTTTGTATACATTTTACACTCTGACTGAACAAAACATTAGGACCGCCTTCCTAAATATGAGTAGTAACCTCTTTCGCACAATCCTCATCACAGTTTTCTCCTTTTTAACTCGTCTCCTCTCCAATATCTCCCCTGTATGACCTATGTGTTGATTTAAATTTACCATGAAAAGACATTTTGAGCATCTTGCTTCCGTAATTTGACGTATTTCCAGTTGAAACAGAACGTTGCGATGGTACATAACACGTGTAGGGGTAATTTAAAAGTGGCTGACAGTGTAAACCAATGGGATAGCAGTATCTAGGGAGAAAAAGGAAGTTTTATATGATGGAAGGGGCAGATTGTTTAAAAAATCTGTGATGGTATTTATTGGCTGGAATTTATTGGCTATACGCCTAATGGTACGCCATGAAGTCACCAATAAAAATACACTAAAAATACATTTTTCAGGAAGTAGAAGTATGGGATTTTGATGTAAAAATACAAGAAAACAAAGATTCTTTTCATTTCTTGTTAAATAGGTATAAATTATGACATGGAAATTAGTTAACAAGGTGAAAAAGTCATTTTTCATTTCATTATGACTTTCATTGATGAAATCAATAATGGGCAATCGCCTGTCAGTCTGTTCCATTGAGAGCAGCCAGTCTTGATGTTTTGTACAGTCAGAGCAGATTGACCTAAACTTCCTAATGATATTGATTCCCTTTGTTGATTATGTATTTCAGTTATAACGCAAATGGAGCTTAAAAGCAGTGAAAGTAATGAAAGTTTGAATCATAAATTATTTATGATTGAAAATGTTTTAAAATGTTTGATTTTTTTTTTTTTTTTTTTTTTTTTTTTTTTACACACAATGCAACAACAAAAGACTTAGAAACAGCTTAAAGCTGCATCTTGGGCCCTTTTTTCCATTTCAAATCAGCCAATTAAGCAAATTCAGAATGTTGACTTTTTGGGGAGTTTTGTGAGGCTTGTTCTGGTGGCATTAAGTGGCATTAACTGTATATAATAATGGTATATTTTTCTGTAAAAGCTGTTAGATTATCTTGTCCCTGCGGTCGACTTTAACAAGCAGTCGCGCTCGCTCTGTCCTTTAGCCGCTCACCTTCGCTGACACGACCTTTCACCGCAGTGCGAAGGGGGAAGAGGCTCCGAACAAAGACTGGAGAATAAATAAGACACATGATACACAGTGCCACAGGGTCTGAAGCTGTGGATTAAGCCTTCTATAAGCAATCATGTTCATGTTTTCAGCATCTTTAAACCCACACATTTATTTTAAGCATTCTCCAGCATATGCTTCTGATGTTTTGTTTTCCCCCTGAATATAAAAGGAGGCAGACTTTGTGGCTTGGCATGTATTTTTTTCTTTGTTTTTTTTCTTTTTTTTTCGGACTATTTTTCTTTACTTTGCTGCCCAATAGTCACCCACTTCCATGGTTACGGTTTCCATGACATCTGGGGAGTCTGAGGATCAATGTTGGGCAGTGTGTAAGTCCGTGTGTGTGTGTGTGTGTGCTCATGTAAGTCCATGTGTGTAAATGTGTGTGTGTGTGTGCACTGCGTGGGAAGCTGTTTGACAGTCTAAAATTAGGAAACCCAAGCTTGCCAACCTTCATGAAATTTCACAAAAGGCAAAAAGTGTAAGAAACCCCATTTTTGGAGATATACCGACCACAGCGCAGGGTACAAAAATCAATCCATGTGTGCTTTAGTTGGAAGCCGGGGGAAACGGATGAAAGGAAGGGTCACGTAGCAACTATTTTCAGTAGAATCAGACAGAGGAGATGTGGGATCTCCCTGCAACATGTAAGAAGAAACTCTATTGCCCAAACTGGAAACACTTTCAAGTTAAAAATCTCTATATTTTTTTTTTGCACTACTTCAAAGAAGCAGTCATTAGGATGCCGGAGCGTCCGTCCACCTGCGATGGGATTCCAGCGCGAGTTTCGTCAACCTCCTCGGTTCATTAGCGATATTTGAGCCAAATATTTTCATGTGATCATTTAGCGAGCTTCAACACACAGACAGAGTCTTAGTGCAGAGTGTGATGGGGAGGTCAGAGTCCCGGGGGTGAGGTGTGGTCAGCTGAGAGAGATAGACGAGTTATTTTCCAGTGTACCGTGGAGAGATTAAACACACTGTCCAACACACACACAGTCTGCCCAGCGGCCCGGCCGGCTTTCCAACAGCATCTTAGGGATCAAAGTTTTTTCTTTTGCTCCAGGAGAGTGATTAAAGGAAAGATCCACCCTAAAACACCGTAACCCTGTTAAATAAGCTATTGGTGATGTTCCACTTAATGCATTTCTGAGTCCCTTTAGTAGTTTGGTGTATTTTTCTTCTTCGTGGACAAATGACCAATCGTAGATGACATCAGATATTTCCAGCAGCTTGATAGTTTGATAGCAGAAGATGTTTCAGCGATCTAAAACATCAAGAATCAAGCGAGGGCTTCTTTCTAGAGCCGCCATTTTGCACCAAGAGACGTTCAACAATCATACAGGGAGAAATCCATCGTAGAAGAGGAGAGAGACCAATTTCTCCACGCACAGGAGCAGGAGAGAGACCAGAATGCAATGCAGCATCAAGACACGTCAACTAGTTAACTAGTTAACTAACCCCCTTCTCTGGGGGTTGCTAAAGGCATTCTGGGAAATGTAGGATATGACTAACTGCAGTAGAAGTAGACAATGCAGGTTGAGGGAAAGTGGGTTCACCAAAAACATAAATGTCAACACTTTATCACAAAATAACTCCTGGATCGAACATGACAAACTCCCGATATCTAACAATGTAAGAGTGCCCAAGGGGGGATTTTTCCTTTAAAACAGAAGATCAACAGAAGACTTTAATTCTTAGATCACCCACGTTACAAGTAATCAATAGTAAGGAGGTCAAGGGTCAGAGGTCACAGCACCCAGACCGTTCTGAAGTGCCAGCTTGTGTTTACTCAAACAGATGAAACAACAGGAAGGGGCAGCAAACAACAGTAGCCACAGTGTCATTATGCAAAACATAAACTGATGAAAAGTTGATAAGAAGAAAAAAAAATCTTTGGGAGCAGCCAAGTCATTTTCTGATTTGATCTTTTATTTTTCTATCTGTCTTATTGGCTTATAAAGCAGCACAGATAACAGCTACAACAAAAATAATAAGAAACTTTATTATACTGCTTTACAAAAAGGCAGAAAAACAAAGAATAGTAAAATATATAAAAGGAGATTAAAAAAAAATTGAAAACACAAATGAAAGGAAAAGTGTTTCATCTGAGTACTAAGATGCTTTTGGGAAGCCTGGCCAGTTAGACAGTTAGAGCAAAGCACTAGCACTGCTGTGGTCAGGGGTTCAATTCCCACTGAGGCTTCAGGCTTCACATGGATAAGAAAATCACATCTGCATGTTCACCGGCATCATGAATCCTCCTGGTTCACCATGCAGTGCAAAACTCCTCCAACATTTCTACATGGCTGAACCAGAATTGGTGGTGGGTGCGTATTGCATTGTGGGATAGACCAGGAGGATAGAAGGAGGTCAATTGAGTAAACCAACATAACGCACTTAAGTCCACTGGACAGGGTTTCCATTATGAATCTGTTCATTTCCTCTTTACCTTAAGCAGAATCTGTAGCTTATTAAAGCCTTTTGCATCTTATCTATTCCATCCTTTACATGTCATTTCCAAAATTGTTCATTTTGGAAAAGCAAACATTTTCGTTTTTCATTTTCAATATCTCTCAAACACAGCAGATCCAGTCTGTAGAAGAGTTTCATCAAACATTAATCATTAAGTTTCTGGTATCAATCATTTTGTAAGAGTAGGTGAGACTTTTTTCAAATGCTGGATATCTCATTTCAGAATGAAAGTCTTTATGTTCTTCGAGTACTTCACACCTAACCTCACATTCACAGAAAAGTCGTCGGTACTGAAGTTCTCAGCACAGCCTCTTTGCCTTTTTTTTTTTTGCAAAATGAAAATGTGCATATTGCAAAGGTGTTTACTTTCTATCCAAATACAGTAAGGAAAGTTTTGGTGCAATTCTTTAGAGCTTTTATTTTGACATCTCTCCTGCTTTTTCAAATGTCCTTTTTGCAAAGATATTTACAGATGCAGCCACTGTTGAAGTCCCACATTTACTGCATTCTTGGTAAAATACTGCTGCATGTTTTGCTCCATTCACAAGAGGAAGAGTTTGGCAAAAATCTAGTTTTTTTGTTCTCTGTTCAGCTGTCAGAAGTTGCAAGGAATGGTTTTGTTTTACAGGATACTAATATGGGCCTTCGGTTTATCATTCAAGAAATAATTATCTGCAGTAGTAATACAGATTAGATACAGGATAAATGCATGAAGGACTTCTACAATGGCTGCCACTGTACTTTCTGACAAGATCAAATATGTAATCTATTGGTGCAATTTTGTGAGTTTTATTCCATGTCACTCTCTCTGTGCCTCCAGCCCTTCCATCTCAGCTCTTTTTTTTATTTATTCATTTATGTTCGCAGCTTACTGCATGAATGTGTATATAAAGAAAAACTCCCAACAAACTGTCAAAAGGAGACTAAAAAAACAACAACTTTTATAAAACTCCTCAGTATTTATTTTGATGAAACAAAATGGGTATTTTCATGTATAAAAAAAAACATAATAGGCTTCTCTTTCAAGGAGCTGAAATGTGTATTACTTTTTTCTGTTGCTATGTGACAGTTCTGATAAAGGCTAATTAAAGATTAAAGAGATGTTGATAATCCCGGTGTCGACTTTCCTTGTGGCTTCGATAACAGTGTGCGTGTCATTTAGCCCGCTGATTAAAACGTCATTAAAGCGCTCTCTCCGCTCAAAGGATTACTGTTTCCTCGCTAATGTTAGCTACGCTCTCTCTCTCTTCTCTCTCTCTTCTCTCTCTCTCTCTCTCTCTCTTCTGTCTCTTTTGTAAGTGAAGCGGCACCCCTCGATTACTCGGAGGCACTTAGGAAGATTAAGTCACCAATTCAGACAGAAAACTCATAAAGACAAAGCACAAAAAGGGCTCCTTCTTAGCAGAGATGCTCAAGAGTGATGAATGGAAGGAGAACGCAAACACTGCACACGATTTCCACTGTCTCACTGAAAGGTCGCACTCATTGTAATTTATCACTTACTCGCCAAATGAATTATTTCTGATACTGTTGTGCCGACAAAATCACAAATCTTTGTCGACAAAATCACAAATCTTTGTCGACAAAATCACAAATATTTGCCTGTGTTTCAGAAGTGAGGATCGTGTTCAATCAGATCTGGGTAAGAATATGAGTTTCAATTCAAAATCAGATGCCCACCATTTGATAAAATTGACATACTCTTTTTGCAAAGTGACAACAAAATTAACAGAGCAAAAAGTAGGATTTTTACTGCCTCATATCACAAAAACCATATCTGTGGTGGGTGATAGGGTTGTTGATCAATACCATGACTCAATGATTACTTGGCCAGCTGCAGAGATTTCTGACTTTCAAAACTCACTCTCTGGCCTGTACTTTCATTCAATTATGCAAAGAAGTTTTTTACTGTTTCTTATTTAACCCAAACCAAAACCCTAACCTAAACCAAACAGTTTGAGCTGCCTGCCCTTAACCCCATCCTTAACTGAAGTTGCTTTGCTTGTCTAAATGTAACGTTATCTCACCTTTTCACATGACAAACAGTTGAAAATGTCGTGTCCAGTTTGTGGTGTTGTCACATAATCCTTTTCTGCTCCAGGAACATGATCACACATAATTTACATTTTCACATAATTTGCATCCACAACATATAATCTGCAGTTCAGGGTTCGTTTCACTCAATTTTGACGGTGTTGTATGAGCGTGTGTGTGTGTGTGTGTGTGTGTGTGTGTGTGTGTGTGCATTCAGTTACACATTAGGTCCAATCAGAGTAGAGCAGAAGGTTATTGAGGTGGAAAATCCTTTGACCTGCAGAGCTGTCTGTTCCACTGCAGGGACAAAACACCGCTTATCGATTAGACTATACAACAAGACGTGTGTGAGTGTGTATGTATGTGTGTGTATGTGTGTGTGTGTGTGTGTGTGTGTGTGTGCACGCGTGCGTCACTGCTGACCTCTCTCCAGTCTGTTTCCAGCACATTAACCACTGTGTGAGATTGCGGGGGTCTGCAGCAGGGGCGTCATGCACCCACACTTTTTGAGGGGGCACATTGTCACAGTTTCACGGCCACAGTGACATTTAACTAAATAAAAAGCCACAACTC
Organism: Centroberyx gerrardi; assembly: GCF_048128805.1. NCBI lineage: Eukaryota > Metazoa > Chordata > Actinopteri > Beryciformes > Berycidae > Centroberyx > Centroberyx gerrardi. Next base: position 26,596,423 of record NC_136012.1, read on the forward strand.
AAAAGTGAATTGCTATCTCAGCAATACTGTGCTAAAAAGGGTTCAGCAGTGCCTCTCACATGTGAGATCACCAACAGCCCAACAGCTTGTACAGAGAGCTATTACCTGATTTTGTGAACAGCCCATCTTACAAATCTTTAGTAACTGCTTCACAGTAGGTGACCCACTGTATCAACATCTGATCTGATCAATGTCAACTGTCTAACCCTACTGATAGGAGAAAGAGGGAAAGATTTATAGAAGGCACCCATACACACACCAGTTTCCACATAGAGAGAGAGAGAGAGAGAGAGATCCCATCCTAATATGCGTTTGTCTCATTCAATTTTAAACGATTACAACTAAATCTTGTAAATTAGTAGAATAAAAAGTTAAATATTATATCCCAAAAAGTCCACTTTCTGGAAATTGAGGGGGTCCGTGCCCCCTCAGTTTGAATGGGCACGATGCCTCTGACTCTATGGATCCAACCCAAGGAGAACTTTGTCTTTTTCTCTTTCCCCGCTCCACAGGGAGGTCAGAGGTCAGAGGTCAGAGGTCAGAGGTCAGGCTCAGCTACAGACCAACACTCTGAAGCTGGTAGGGATTCAGTGACTTGCTCAAGGCCATTTCAGCAAGGTGGATGCTCACTGTTATGGGGGCTTGAACTCCTGTCTTATAACACAATTGTTGTATATTATATTGTATATTATGTTCATTACCTTTACTCTATGTTAGTAGCTATTTCCTTTATTCCTTTATTACCTTGTACTTGACACATACTTTACTTCTTTGGCATTGTCAGTCAATTGCTGCTGTGGCACCTGAATTTCCCCAAGGGCATCAATAAAGTGCTATCTTATCTTATCTTATCTTATCTTATCTTATCTTATCTTATCTTATCTTATCTTATCTTATCTTATCTTCCAAAGCTAAGAAAGAGTCACACAAACTGAAAAAAATCTTAGAAATTATTAGAATAACAGCAGTACCACTCCTGTTAGATGCAAAGAGAAATTAATTTCATGTATTTACGCCAGTCTATGCCAAGGTGGACAGGCAGGACTGGGCTAAAAATAGGGCTATCCAGATGTTAGATGGATCCCCCTGTCCCGCCGGCGGGCTCCTCGGTGCTGGGGAGCGCCAAGGTGTCGCGAGGCGCGGCGTACTCGGCCATGTTGGGCAGTCCGTGCGCCACGCAGCAGCTGAGCGCGCTGCGGAAGATCTCCATATCGTGGGCCTCGTGCCACTCGTTGGCGTTCTCATCGTACCGCTCCACGTTGAAGCAGGTGGTGAAGCCGTTGAAGCCTCCGACCACGAACAGCTGGTCGTCCACCACCTCGATGCCAAAGTTGCTGCGCGGATTCAGCATGGTGGGCAAGGCGCGCCACGTGTTGGTCAGCGGGTTGTAGGCCTCGGCGCTGCGCAGGCGGTTGGCGCCGTCGAAGCCGCCCACCTAGGAGAGGAGAGGTGGATTATGGGTCAGAGGTTTCAAGCGGAGGTGGGGCTGGCGTTGCGTTCATGAGCTATGTGCAGTGGTTCTCAACCTTTTTGCCTCGTGACCACTTAAAACGAAGCGATGCATACTCGCCACCCCCGTTAAAGACTGTCCAACCAGAGAATGATTTTCCCTTTTCAGGTCTTTTCATTTGATTGTCAGAGGAGGCAGAGAGGCTGAAAACTATTCAGTATTTCACAAGAAAAAAGCAACAATTTGAGAAAAACAGAAACAAATAGACATAGAAATATGTAAATTAATAAGAAAAAAAATAAGAATGACACTGACTGACTGATTTTTAAAAAAAGGCCAATATCTGCCCGATATATCGGTCTAACCCTACTTGAAAGCACTGGCACCCAAACCCTCCCAAACATTCCCTGACAGTCCTCTAGTGTCGGAGTGTTTGAGCGTTATATGAGTGTCATCAGTGTTTGCGTGCTCCTTACTGCGTAGACGTGCTCGCCGTAGGCGATGACGCCCAAGCCGCTGCGCCTGCTGCTCATGTCGGCGATCGGCGTCCACTGGTTGGTGTCTGGGTTGTAGCACTCAGCTGTTTCCAGGCACTCGTTCCCGTTGAAACCACCGCAGATGTACACCTAGGGAGAGTTAAAGGGGCATTCTTTTATAGACCTCTGCTGGTAACCAGGAGGAATTACAACAACATCGACTGTAGGCCTCTGGCTCAGCGTACGGTGGCCTGTAATTGACGCAAACAATTAAGTCACATTTTCACAACAGAGGGGAGTAAGCAACTAATTAGAGCAGAGATCCAATAGAAACATCTAGTGAAGAGGTAATTTATCTCCATGCTAAATGCTGGAATAATAAAACTGCTTTGTCATTTGCTTTTTTGGCTTGAGAATGAGGCTTGAGAACCTTCATAGATTAAATGATTTTTCGATGCTGCCCCTCTCTCTCTCCCAATCTGTCTTTCTATACTTTAACTGTCAAATTAAAGCGAAAATGTCAAAAACCAAAAATGTGCGAGGGGTTCTACTTGTGCTGATATTAGATAATGTACAAATTTGCTGATGTTTGATCTCATTATTGCCTAGGTTAACATTAACTTACTTTGGAGAACATTAACTTTAGGAGAAATTGATTTTGGCTTGCACATTATTGAACACAGAAGGTGAAAAAGTGGTTGGTGATGCCTTTACACTCTACTAGTTAAGGTGCACCTTAAGTCTTCATGGTGCAACTTAACAAAGACACAAGCTAACTTGTTTCAACATGACGTTCATGTGAGTGTAAGTGTAGCTCAACAATAGTTATCAAGGGAGAAGCCAGTTTGGGAGACAAACTGGCAGTATTCCAGTCATGCTTAAGCTACAGCTGTTTTTTGAGTTATTTCTAGCTCCTTCCACCTTGCCGTAGAGTATCGTGGCGCTGGCGTCGCTCCTCTGCTCATGCATGGGCGGGAGCACAGTCCACTGGTTGGTCTCAGGATCATAGCGCTCGGCACTGTGGAGCCGAAAGTGTCCGTTGTAGCCTCCCATGGCGTAGATATTGCCATTCAGTACCGCCACGCTGACATAGCAGCGGCGATCATGCATGGACGCCACCTCGTGCCAGGTGCGGGTACTGAGGTCGAACTTCCGCACGCTGTTGAACTGCTCAATGCTGTCGAAGCCGCCAACACAGTAGACGACGCCATTTAGGAAAGCGGCGCCATGGTAAGCCCGGGGAGGCTCCTCATCGTTCGTTACATTGACCCAGAGCTCGGCGCGGGGATCGTACACCTCAATGCCGTTGGTTGGAGTGCCGCCGCTCCAGCCTCCGATGGCCAACAGGACGGCATGAGGCAGGCGCGGGCGGGTCAGAGGGTTGGAGGGTCTGTTGATGGTGATATCAAATATGGCCCTCTGGGCGCTGATGATGACCGGCTTGCACTCTGCGTTGTCCTTAACCAGAGTGTTGTTCTTCACCTTGTTGATGAAGTAGTCGGCGGTCATCAAGGCCAGGCGGACCTGGACAGAGACGAGAAGACACAAGTTAGAAATGAAGCATTCTAAACAGTTTTTGTGAGATGAGGCAGATATTTGGGAATATATTCTATAATTCTATAATATTACAAGCACGCAGGAATATTTGTTGCATTTGTCATCCGTAGCTTTGACCTTTGCACTGCTTGCACCAAATATTTGATGTAGGACTTAAACTTTATACTGTAGTGTTGAGTCCGGTCTCTTTTCACTTTTCTGACGTCTTGGACTCTCGGCCATAATTTGATGTTGACTTGCATTTTTCCTGCCTCCCAAATTCAAAGATATATTTTTCTCCACCTGGGCCACCTTCGGTTTTTTTTCTCTCCAGCACTACAGAAAAAAATGGATTACATCTAATTCTAATATGTGGCAGTCCTCAAACTTCTTATCCATTGATCAGTTGGATGGTGATTAGTGCACAGCTCCTGCAGATAGATCTATATACTGTATGTCTGTTCATCCTATTTATGTATTTGGAAAGACCTGCACACTGTTTATTATCTATTTTGGTTTTGAATAGGACTCAATTTGCTCTAGTCTCAGTCTTGACTTGGTCTCGACTCCCTTTGGACCCGGTCTTGGAAATGACTTGAACTCGACTAAGGTGGTCTTGACTAACACCCTGATTATACAATTGCACTCAGGCTAAGACCATCATCTAAATGCCAAAAATGTTAAAATAAACTAGTGACTAGAAAATAGTGACAGCTGCCTTATTGTCCATCCCTCAGTTACCTTGGGCAGCAGCACGGAGATGTGACCTTCACGTTCCTCAGGCGAGTGGCCGATCCAGCGGAGCACGGCCTCGAACGCCATGCTCTCCTGCCTCACGTTCAGATCGTCCCGCTCGAGGATGTCCGTCAGCTGCTGCAGAGAGAGTGCCAGGAACTCTTCGGAGGCGTCGACGATCTCCTCAAAGTGGCGTAGGATGAACAGAAAGGCCTTGCTCCTCAGGTCCGGGCAGTAGTAGACGTCCACGAAATTCCAGATGCCGATGCAGTTCTCCGGGCAGAGCTGCGCCTCCAGGAACTCGCAGCAGGAGCGTACGACGCCCATGACGCAGAGCTGGTCCGCCGCCACCAACAGCTCCTCCACGTTCTCCTCGGTCACCGGGACAGAGCGGGTGTAGGCGAACTCGATGAGGAGGCGCATCATGTCGGCCGACACACCGGGGATGTTGTACAGCCGCTGCTCTTGGGGCGTCCAGCCATGGGTGAAGAGAGCGCTGTGGGACCAGGATGGAGAGGAAAGCAGGGGGTTATTTTATGTTATGTTATTTTCTGTCAAGATGTCCTATATGTGCACACACAAACACACACACACACACACACACACATACATACATGCATGCATGCATACGTACAGTACGTAGATAGACACAATCTGGCCCTGGTTAACTGCAGAAAATTCAGTGAAATACAGTCCTGAACATCAATTAAAGAGTGATTTAGTGAAAAAGTGATTGTTCATGCATGCACCCACACATACACTATACCACACACACACAATCAGGCCTCATATCTTAAAAGGAAAAATACCAGTATCATTAACAGTTATAGCCCATTTACTTCTGTCTACGTCCAGTTTACATTTCTCCCAATCGTTTTGCAATGCATGCTGAATGTAATTAGATTTTTTAGCATTTTCTTGAACTTGGTTTTTGTCGTTAGGCCTATATTTTTTGACCCCCAAAATGAAAAGATGTGAATGTGACAGTAAAGTTTTAGAGGCAAATTACTTCTTCTGAAGGGAGACAATTATGCTGACTGTGCCGTTAAATTTAGAGTGTTCTTAAAAAATGCTAGTAAGTTACTATCTGTGATGTGTTTGCTCTCTCTTGTATTCATCTGTTTTTTAGGTCCTTTGTTGTTTGTAAAGCATTATGTGACAAAGCTGTTTTGTTAAAAGAGCTGTAGGAAACAATGTGACTTGACTTAGAGAGAGAGAAGGAACGCAGTAAGAAATGACACAGTGAGGCCGTTATCTGGTTTGTTTTTTCATTTTGGAAGCATGCTTTTGTGTTCCTTCTTATTTAAACAGAAGAACTTCACCGACATCTCCTCGCTGAGATCACCAACTCACCGGAAGTATGAGCTGCAGCTGCAGAGGATGATCTTGTGGGTGTCGAATTCAACGTCATCGACTCTGATCACCGCGTCACACAGTTTCCCCTCCAGACGCAGCTCATTAAACACTCTGTTTGACGCCTCGTCTTGTTCGTTCATTTTGTTCTATCGATCAATACCTTATCATTTTCTCTATTCTTTAGGCTCTGGATGATTTTGTCCTTCCCCTAGACAGGTTTCACCAGCTTGTCTGCATGTGAGAATCATGAACCTTCAAGCATCTCTTGGTCAGATTCTGTGGCTCTTTATTGCATCACAAAGCCTCACGATAAGCAGAAATTAAAGCAGTGGATATTATAGTAACACAGAAATACAACTAAAAAGACAATTTCATTATTTTCATTATTTATTTTATAGTGTGGTACCGTTTTTACTCCAACAACTCCCTACTATAATGTAATTAAGGCCATGAAAATAGAATAAAATTGTCATATGGAGATTTTTATTGTGCATTTTTGCTCCAAAGTGGGTTTTTGACTGCAGTTATAGTAATATATGCCAAAATGCAATAAAACAGTTTATTTTATATATATACTGTATATATGACATTGCCATGCATCAATAATATAGCTTATTTTGTTAATTATGTAGACACAGTGGGCCACTAGACATGTGTTAGGCTATTTTGATAAGTGTATGCAACTAATTTCTTTGTTATATCAGTTTAAGATACATTTTGCTGGTAGTCTGCTATCTTTCCATATATTGATTAACAAAACCCATTCAAATATATCTCTCATTTATATAATATCTATGGTTAGTGGCTTCAACTTGGAAATTGTCAGGTTGTCTGAGCATTACAGTTAACTTTAAGCTATAATCTTGTCCCATATTATGCACAAATTAAAAATGTTGTTAACTATGGGCTTAAAGCAGTGATGACCATGAAGCAAACAAAACTGAAGACAATTACAATTTCGGAAAAGTGATAATTTATGTCTTATATTGTGGTTATGATTCTATTTTGATGTAATTTGCGGTCTGTAATTTATCAGTCTGACACATGTCTAACCTCTCAGATATAAAATAAATGGGGATTTTTAGTCGCTTTTCACTGGTGATATTTCATGATTATCCAGATTGTGTAATATATCATACCTCTGTAATCCATCCCCCTCTCTCCATGTTATTAGCACCTTCCACTAATAAATTGGCACCAGTGTTCCCATTGAAAGTCCTTGATAGTTTGTGGGCTTGAGAAAAATAAACTAAGGCCTTGAAAGTTTTTGAAAATAAATGGATGGCTTTGAAAGTGCTTGGTTTTTAATGAAAGAAACCCAAATTCATCCATATGCCTAATTTCTCTCAGTCCTATAGGATTAACACTTGACATCCTGACGACAACCCTGCGGGAGATTTGCGTTGATACAGAAAACATTACGATACAATATGATATAACTTTATTGTCAGATTTCCCTCAAATTTGTTATTCATCATAGCAGCTACATTTTAAAAGAGAAACACACATCATACACAGGGTGAACACGCAATCAACATTGCACATAAAACACATAATCACATTTAATATGACAAACTTCAAAAGTGCAAATCCAGCCTTCCTGGGAGACATTTCATGGGTTAGTTAGGGTTATATTTCACCCAAAAAAAGAAGTATTCCACAACATTTAATGGGACAAATGGACAAACAGAGCAAGCGTAGGTGCAGTTCACAGCCGAGCAGTGCACCGGAAATTAATGGTTTCAGTATAATGTCAAGTAAATAATGAGGCCTCTGCTGTGTCTATTTTTTCCCAGTGTGTCTTACCACAAAACATGCCAATTTGGAGTCCTTGAATTCCACCAAATAAGACTTTGAAAGTCACTGAAAAGTCCTTAAATTGTGAGTGTGGGAACCCTGTATATGAAATTGCATATATTTACTATGTAAATATCTATGATATAGATGTAACAGGTGTTATTATTATTGTTTTTTTATTTCTTTTATTTAGGTTTTATTATTATCCTTACTACCCCATTTTATCTTTCTTTCTTTCTTTCTTTCTTTCTTTTTCCTGTAATTTTTTAGTTGATGTCAGTCGTCTCAAAACTTTAACACCCAGGAAGTCTCAGTTTTCAGACAGGACTTGTTTGGTCTACACAGTCAATACACACCTGGCCATTAGCTACAGTAAAAAAACAAAAAACAGCCAATATCCTTGTGAAAGGAGCCTCACGCAGTCTGGCTGGACCTCTCCCTGTGTTGCTGTGTTTTTATCGACGGTCGGTTTGAGGCTGTAAACTGCTGCGGGCCGGCGGGACGAGGCAGAGCGGCGCGGCGGAGCGGGAAGCTGAGAAATTGAAAGCCAATGGGGCTTCAGTTTAAAATGAGTCAAAAACAAGTCAGAGCTCTCAGTGCCAGGAGCAAAGCTGCAAACCCCTGGGCTCACACACACACACACACACATACACACACGTCGATTGCTTACACACGCATAGACTTGCAAACATACACTCATACATTCATATACAGACACACAGAGCAAAGCACACACGCAAACATGCCTACACAAACACACACACACACACACACACACGTCGATTACTTACACACACATAGACTTGCAAACATACACTCATACATTCATATACAGACACACAGAGCAAAGCACACACGTAAACATGCCTACACACACACACACACGTAGATTACTTACACACACATACACTCATACATTCATATATACAGACACACAGAGCAAAACACACACACGCAAACATGCCTGCACAAACACACACACACACACACACACACACACACACGTAGATTACTTACACACACATACACTCATACATTCATATATAGACATACAGAGCAAAACACACACACTCAAACATGCCTGCACACACACACACACACACACGCACACACAGACACACACTCATACTGTACAAACAGACACACAGACCAAAGCACACACAGACATGCATGTACACATACACACACATGTGCACATACACACTCACATACACCACACACATACTCATACATATGCACATACACACTAACACATACACAGACAGAAACACACACACATGCACAAACATACATGACATACACACATGCATGAAACACAATAAAATAATAATGACAAAATACATACAGTATATAATCTTGATCAAGTGACTTCTACCAGTTGCTCTGGCAGCTTGTTGTGACTGTGTTGTGTGGTTTCCTTGATTCAGTTCAGTCGGACTCTATTCATCTCCACAGACCATAATTTCTGCAGGATGTCAGTAGAGACGCACAGACCTGCAGGATAAATGTTCTCACAGACACATACATCATCCATGGCAGCAGTTTTCAAAGACGTTTAATGATGACATTGTTAAAATTCAATTTTGTTTGAGCAGTTAAATTTAAAGTTATTGCATTCTCAAAAATCCATCCTTTTTTCAGACTACCTGGACTCAGTTCTGATTGGCTCCTTCAGGTCAGTTTGCAGTCTTTGAACTGGAAAGCCTCCACTGAGGTTTACAGCAGGTTTACCTCATTTGAATTAGAGGAGCTGCTGCTGTCGGCCAATCAGGGTCCAGTATTATGAGGACTTAGTCTTCACATTCATTCAACTAATTCAGTTTAACTTATAACTAACTACGTTTAGTTGCAAAACATAATGAAGCACATTATACTTCCTCAGCCACAGTATATTTGAAAACAACATCATGAAAACTGAATAATATGGGACCTTCAAAAAAGACAAATACTGTAGCTGTGTACTCTGTTCCTGCCATGGGCCTGCTTTAATATTCCATGACTTTCAAGTCGAGGCACTTGTACGACCTAAAAATTGTATTCCTTCCTGGTTTGTTAAAGTTGTTTTTTCTAAAGGGGTGAACCGTCGTTTTTCCAGAATGAACAAGTTTTAAAATACATTCTTCTATAATCCTGTAAAGTGACCCTGATAATCCCTGACTTTTCCTTTCTGGAATACACCTCACTGTCCAGAGAGAAAATCGTGACCTTGGTATTATAAGGTTCTATCTGACCTTTTTGTCAAAACTGAGTTAGTCGCATGAACCTATTCTATGAGTGCCTGTTGACATATGTGTGGTGGTATTTTTTGAAAATAATGTCTGTAAGTCTGTAAGAGTCTGTAATTTCTAAAACAAAAGGACCCATCTCCATTTAACTCAATGGATGCTGAAAACTTTGAAGCTCAATATCTCAGAACTATCCTGAAGGCAGATAGAACCTTATAATTCTAAGCTCACGAAATGTCAAAAGGTGTAAAACGTTACAGCTGATTCAATGTGTAAAAGTTTATGTAGACTGTAAGGGCAGAACTTGAAAATAAATGGCATTTTACAACATTTAAGAAATCTTATTAAAAGTGACAACCTGCTCAGCTTGGCCCAAATGATGACATCAGTATTTACATTTGCCATGTTGCCGTAGGCTATATTAGGTAAATTAGCAACTTAATGACGCTGCCTAGCCTCGTTTGAGTGACATATCTGGCAACCAATAAAAGTTAACGTTCATTTTTCAGCTCTGCCTCAGGTTTCTAAACCATCACCTCACAGCTGGGTGTCACAGCTCGCCAGGCGACAAAACATGATATTCCAGAAATAGAGGGAACCCTGATGTCAGTGATGTATGGAGTGTTCCTTTAATCAGCACACAGAGCTGGAGAGGTTGTCAAAACTAAATTTTCTGATAGAAATGCTATCATTTGTCCATGCGCACTTCTGAATTAGCTCCATCGGCGGCGTGGCTGTCTGTCATGCTGGCAGCAGGAGGACCGGTGGTAACTGTGAGGGATTGGCTCCGACATGAAGCTGCAGATGAAGCCTTTCTAGAAGTCTCACTTTTTACTGCAGGCTTGCTGAACTGCTGCTGCACTTTGGCTCCATCCACAAGAGGAACTGTGTAGTTCTGCTCTCTTTTCAGTTGACAGAAGTTATAAGGAATGGTCTGGTAACTAGTCCATTGAGAACTGAGATGTATAAATGCAAAACCTCTTTTTATTTCACATCTGATCAGTAAAGTACAAGCAATATTGATGATGCAACTCAAAATCATTTTGCACTTTTAGGTCTTGTTAGTCTGCACTTGGCACGTCAGTTTGTTAGTCAGATGTAGCATAAACACAGAACTTAACATTGCATTAAACATTTCAGTGTCAGATGTTTGTTCTTCCACAGTTTTCATAGGATTTTTGGGTTTACACATCCCTGTTTTTACATGTCCAGCCAGCACAATAGGCACAGATTATGTTTTTGCTATTCAAGAAGGAATTAGTTGCAGTACTACTGCAGGATAAATGCATGAAGGGGGAATTCTATAATGGCTACCACTATATATTGTAGTCCTTGCGAGATAGAAGTAAGAGAAACGTATCATAAATTCAAAATACGTACTAATTTTTAAAACCTCTCCCTAAATGGGAACTACTTTTCTCAGAGAAAAAAAGACTGTGCCACACATGCAGCAAAATACATAAAGTATTAACCAGTCACAATTTCAGACAAGAGGGACATTAACAATGAAACAAAAATATTAGGAATACAGATTGTATAATAAATTTGTCCATTGATTAGTTCACTGATGCACTGATTTGATGCTATTCATAGTATTCTGTTATATCATCACACGGCCATCTTGGTAGGAAAATAACAGGTGATTGTAATAAATGAACAGGTGATTATAATTAAATAACAGCCACAGCCAATGAGCTGTGTGTATGATAAAGCACCATATTGGTAGGAAATGCATGTGACATCATGGGAATATTATGAATTGAACTATTTATTGTTGTTAACGTCACACTGACATGTTTGCTAACTGAATCTAGTTATATTTGTTGTTTTTGCTTTTGGCAGCAAGTACTTTTGTATTTCATGCCAATAAAGCTCCACTGAATTGAAGAGAGAGAGAGAGGGAAAGAAAGGAAAACACAAAAGAAACAGAGGAAAGAGGTAGAGAAAGCAACATAAAGAAAATTGAGAGAGAGTCAGGCAGACAGAGATAGTGAAGTCAGCAGGCAGTCGGCCCACACAGGAGCCAATTGGATTAGGAAGTGGCATCCTTCCTGAACAGAGTGTAATGTGGTTACTGATGGAGGACAGCTCTCTAGCTGCTAGACCGGTGACACACATCTGTCCCCTGTCTGCAACTAGCTGTCTTGGGAAAACAGCCTAAATGACGGTGAAGCCGAGGCATGTCGGACACCACACTGATTAAAGATGCTACAAGTGGGATTTTTAAACCTAATTTTATCATTGTCAATTGTTAGAATTGGGATAATTACTGTAAACAAATGAGACCATGGTGGAGACGATTGGTCTCCTCTATCTCACACCAGTAGTATTGTTAGTGCTAGTGTTTCTCCACATTAAGACTACATTTCCCATGAGCCCCGTTGCTTCCTGCCCCCCCTCCCCTCCCCCTCCCTGAAGAGGATCAACATGTTGGAAGTGATTTCTCCATCTTCCTTTCCCTCCTTCCACCATCTGCTGCCAGAAACTCTTTCAGCTTTAGCTCCGTTTGCTCTGGAAGAACAGAACCTCTTCCTGTTTTGTGCCGTAAAGCGATCCAGCAGATTTCCCTCCAGATCCACCAGGTGGAGAAACTATGGAGGATGCAGAGTAGAGGCTGGTAGCGGTATGGTCTGGTTTGTGTACAGTAATTATGCTAATGTCTTAAAATTAATGCGGTAATGATTTATTGATGTTAAAATGTTACATGTAGCACTTTTTTAGTATGAGATCAAAACTTACTCAGTGTACGAAAGTGTTGTGCCCTCGAAAGTGTTGTCTGAAGGTTTGTAAAACTCCTTTATAACCCAGCTTCACCTCTTCATCTCCATCTAGACTTCACTGTTGAAATCAATAAGGGATCAATAAGGCAAATCAATCAGAGTTTCCACCTGGATTCACCTGCTCAGTCTGTTTTATGGAAAGAGCAGCTGGTTCCGAGATTTGGCACTTTCAGTTTATTTTAATGTCTTGTCTGAGTCTGCCAGTAGTACAGCGTGTGTGTGTGTGTGTGTGTGTGTGTGTGTGTACGTGCACACATATGATGTGCAAAGTTGAAGCTTTAAGTGTGTGTGTGTGTGTGTAGTTTTAATGCCTTGTTTGGGACTACCTGGAGCACAGTAACTAAGCACACATGTACATACAGCCTGCACTGCCATGCTTTGACCTGTTCTTTACCTCCTCTATATATATATATTTGTGTGTGTGTGTGTGTGTGTGTGAGAGAGAGAGAGAGAGAGAGAGAGAGAGAGAGAGAGAGAGAGAGAGACAGAGACAGAGAGTGTGTGTGTGTGTTCACCTCTGTCTCTCCCCTCCCCTTCCTTTGCTCCCTCCGGCCATGTTCCACCTTAACAAGCCATGCAGGTCCTGATGTCTTCTAGCCTATATTGTTCCTACAGGGAGTCCAGTGACCTTTGAACAGTGAGTCATGGAGACCGTCTGACGCAACAGTTAAAGACAAACTTCTCCTCAAGGGAGAGAGAGACGGATAAACACAGACGGGAGGTGATTATCAATACCAAGAAATCCAGGTCGATAGAGGACAAACTTCTCCAGAACACAAACACACAAGAACGTCCTTACAGTTTGAGAGTGCTTGACGTTACGCCGTCAATTAAGACACACAGCTGTTCATTTCCCCAGCTGTTTGAATCGGCTCTGTATTATAGAGTAATAGTTTTCAATCATGTGCCATCGTGACCCAAGAGTCCGCAGGTCTTCACTCCAACCAAACACTGCAGCAGCTCAGTTCACTGATTAGCACACCTTCAACCCAAGCGGACAAAACTACGGGTGAATTTTGAAGCCGATCCTGAAGTGCAGCAGCAGCAGTTCCTCCAACGCCCGCTAGAGTCCGGCTCCAAAAAGACTCCAAACTGTCCAACTCCATGAAGTCAATGGACCACAACCCAACTTCTGCTAAAAATATAAAGTCAATACATTTTTTCCAGAAGAGGTTTTGGTCTCAGTAGCTAATTTCACTTCTTCTAATGTGTGTCCTTATGGTGATTTTCAAAGTTTAGTTTAGTTTAGTTTAGTTTATTAAGTTTATTTGTCAGGGACCATGTGCAAAAGAGAACATTGATCTCAGAAAAGAGAAAAGATGCTTTGCACCAGATTATAGCTATTTGCTAATTTCCATCTGCAGTCCCAGGGCAGGTCGACATAAAATACAGCACAAACAATGCAATAAATTACAAAGTACATGTTGAAGTACAAAAAATCACATCTAGTCACATCACCACATTTCATACACACACTGCACAATATGTGAGATCACATTATGCTACTTTGAATAATAAATTAGTAGTAGGTAAAGTAATTGTGTCATTAATGGGATATAATGGATAGTGATTGACAGGTCCAGGGATCAACAGGTTGCTGATTATGGACCAATAGCAGGCGGAGCTGCGGCTCTGCAGACAACCTGAATTCAACCCTCGGCCTCGCTTTGGCTGCTCCGGCTCCAAAAGATGTCAACATGGCGGCGACCATAAACACAACCTCCAGGCTGCAAAACGGCCCTTCAGAAGCCAGCGGGTGACATCACACTCACTACATCCATCTACATCTGTTTTTTAGTCTATACTTCAACCAGAGAGGAGGTAATTAAGCAGTGAAATCAGCAGCTGTAGCGTTTGGATGGAATGAAATCTTGCAATCTTGCTCTCTCTCTCTCTCTCTCTCTCTCTATTTAAATATTAACAGTAAATTAAGCAGCTCATAAATATACAGATCTAAACATCTATCCCTATTTATTTTTGTGGCAATTCAATAACAGACACAATTTTCAAAAGGCAAGTGAGAATTCAAAACCAGATCGTCATCCTACAGTGACTGTTGCATTTAAATATTACATCAGAGGACATGCATTAATCAACAGTGAAGACGCTGGTCGGTTGATCATCGAATACATATGTGTTTCTGTGGTGATATGATGCAAACATGACCATCTGCAGTGTGTTTTCATTGTGAATTTCTGTGAAAAACACAATGAAAGAGACAGTGAGACAGACAGACAGACAGACAGACAGACAGACAGACAGACAGACAGACAGCAAAATAGAGAAAGAGACAGAAATTGAGAGAGACAGAAACAGACAGAGATTAGTCCACCGGGCCACAGTGGAGCAAATTAGTTTCGGAAATGATTATCTTCTCTGTCTGGGCCAAATGTGATTGCTTATTCACAACAGATTTGTAGAGGCTGAAATCAATTACACATGTTCAGAGTTGGGATGCGATTGCCAAACTTATTGTTTTGGAATTATGCGCAGGCAATGTGCATAATTATGGCGGGGGAATCCGACCTGTCGTGATTCATTAAACTGCAAAATATTCGTCATGATTAGATTGTTGAGAGCTCAGGCTGCAACTGAACCGCACAAGTGGGCCGACAGACTGCATCAAAACCAGAGTTTATCACATTGATTGACGAGTGCAGAGATGGAGAAGTGGAAACCGTATAGAAACCGTATAGAAAGTTCATAAATGCTGCATATCCATTTTTGGTGGAGATAAAATCGTCACCTCATGTTTAAGGTGCAGGTTTGACTTTAATCTTGTCAGAAAAGGTGAATTCATTCCAACTTTTTATTCTTTTGGGGGGAAAATATTGTTATCTGATGTCCATTGCTTGGCATCTAAACAACAGAGATGATTGCATCCTCAAAAATGCTACTGAATTGTAAGTAAAGGGTGCAAGAAAGAGAATAACAATAATATCCAATCGTGGGTTTAACTTTATTCCTCCAATCTTGTTGTTGGAGTAGGCGTTATGTTTTGATCTCATTTTGGAGTGAAGTCTTCATATATTCCCAGGACGAATGTTGCATGAACTTATATGAAAGAGGAATAAAGCATCGCACACTTATTTGCATAATGTTTTTTTCATGATAACTCATATGCATAATGTTTTTTTTCCGGACAACATTATGCATATGGAGCCGCAGTGTGCGATGCTTTTTTCTTCTTTCATGTGAGATTTCTGTGCCAGTGATCAGCAACTTTGAACTTTCTTTCGGTGTGTGTGTAACTTCCACGCAGAAACTTACATAAACATTGAATTTACACAAATATATTGGGCCCTATAAAGAGGTTATGTAAGAATTAAATTGATTATTAGTCCTTTGATTTGTGGCCTATTTGACCCTCCTCCTCTCCTCAGAGGCCTTAGGGAAAAATCTGTCCTGGTTGTGAGTGTGTGTGTGTGTGTGTGTGTGTGTGAGAGAGAGTGTGTGATCCCTATGTTTAAAAATCACTCCTTCATAACACCATACATGTTAACCTGCACCAGTGGATGACCAATGGGTATATGACAGATTATGAATCCATACATGTGTTTTGTCTGTGTCTGTGTATGTATGTCCGTGTGCACGTGTGTGTACATGTGTGTTTGTGTGTGTGTACATGCCTGTGTGTATCTGTTTGTGCAGGCAGGCGTTACTGAGAAGAAATGTTGCTCTTGACAGGGAGAGGATTAAACACAATGTGTGTGTGTCAGGCTGTGTGTGGGTGTGTTCATGCGAAAATGTGTGTGTGTGTTTGTGGCAATGGATGCATGGGTGGGAGATTGGTTCGTGTGTGTATGTGTGTGTGTGTGTGTGTGTGTGTGTGTCATTGTATGCAAACCTTGAACCTTGATCAGGTGACAACGTTTTCCAAAACTGACCTACAGCATATTAAAATGAAACTATTTGTATACTCTGAAGCCATAGGTCGGATATAGGTGATTATTTTATGGAAAGGAAAATTGGTTATCCAAAATTTTGAAGCGCAGCGATTACTCTGAATCCTTCATGATGCTTACCACAGCAGACAACATACAGCCGAATAAAATAGTAAGATATTAATATTTTGTTTTCAGCTTTAATTGTTAACAAATTATTGCATTGGAAAGTAGACAAGTGCCCAGGATTTCAGTTGTAAATCAGTTGTAAATGATAAAGCATTACGTGAAATATTATCTGAATATGGACAGAAGTATTTGCATTGAGAAGAGTTTGATTATGTTTGTGGGAGTGTGTGAAAAGCTTTAGAAGAGTTAAAGGATGATATAAAGGATTAAAAGGAATTAGAAAGAATGCTGAATCAGAAAATATATTGTTTACACTTGATTATCAACAGTTTTCAATTTTTGTGTGTGTACAAAAGTTGCTATTTTGTGATTTTGTTTGTGTTTTATTTCTTTCATCTTCATTTGTCCTTTGTCTTTGATCATATATGGTTTTGGGAGGGTTTATGTGTAGATGAATGGTGTGTTGAAGAGTTATAAAGTGATTTAATGTGTTACATTTTTCTCTTTATATTTCACAGGCTGTGAACTGTGTTGATGTGTGGAATGTAAACACTGAAACACCGAAATATGAAAGTGTTGAATGAATTTTCTACAATGAATTGTAGAAAAGAGAAGATATAGGTCTGACTGACTTCAGGAGGAGTGTGTGGGTGTGTGTGTGTGTGTGTGTGTGTGTGTCTGTGTGTGTGTGTGTGGCATGTTAAACACATTGTGACAGGGACAATTTGCGGAGTTTAAACACTTTTTTTCTTATTTTGACAGCTGGGAAGATAACTGGATTTCCAGTTTAAACATTTATAAATTGCCTTTCGTCTTAATGAGGCTTTCTCATGTCTGGCAGACAGAGGCAAGGCTGTTCACACACACACACACACACACACACACACACACACACACACACACACACACACACACAGAGAAACAAGTACAGAAAAATAAGCTATGTATTACACAAATCATGTCATTTTCGCTGCTTTGGTATTGCCTTTCATAACATTACACTGTTTTGATGAGTTAACATTGCCAGCTAGAATGAGCAAAAGCTGCAATAGCAAAAGCAAGCTAATTAGATATCATTCATCAGTTTTAGAGATGTTTATTCCTGTCGTTTTTCAGATAAAAGTTGTAGAGAATCAAACTTCTCCTCCGTTTTGCACCTGCAGGCAGAGCTGTTGTTCATGTTGTCCGGAGCTGCAGCTAAACACCTAAAATGTAAAACGTAACTGTAAATGATTTTGATTGAGATCCAAACACTCTTTCAGATGCTGTTTCATCCCCCTGAACAAAACACCTGGTGGACACGCAGCGCTCCACAGTAACACCTTTACATTAGAGCCAGAAGCAGAAGCAATCTTTTCTCAGTCTTTGCTCTGCTTCACATCCTCTGCTAATCTGTCAGAGCGGCCGACAGCGGCCCGTTATTCCTTCACTGGCAGGAAATCTTTCACTTCTAGCCCAACGTGTTGAACGGATGGATTCTGTTCAAAATGTCCATTTGCGGCCGCTCCATAATTGCTCTGGATTGAGAAGGGAGTGAGAAATGAATAATAGATATTGAGCAGAAAAAAAAGAGAATCACACCATTCTTCCGTGACATTTAAGGTCTATTGGCCTGCGGTCGGCAGGAGGAGGAAAATAAAGACACACAGCAGCGATGTGCTGACTAATGGAATAAATATTAGAATAGAAGAGAATAAAGCCACACTCTCTTCTGTGTGACGGTGACATTTCCTGCATGGTGTCCTGGCAGGAGAACAGCAGGAGGGTTTATGGAAGTCTCTGTGAAGCTTCATGGAGACTTAAAGGACTCCGGCTCAGGATGTTTTGAAGTTCACCTATTGAGCTCCAACCAATCAGTAAGACCCAAACTGTTGAAACAGTCACCCCACTACTGGCTTTGTTCACAGTGTGATTTACTGAACTGAACGCAAGTTTATGAGAATGATTATAGAGGAAATAATATTAACATAAATTATCTTTAGTCTAATAGTCTAATAAAGGCTATAAATGGCTTCACAATCAAGATAAATAGGACTAGCGTTCGACTGATACAGGTTTTGAAAGCTGATGCCAATGCTGATATTTTTGTATTGAAGGTAGCCAGTATTGTGTGCCGATACATCTTTAAATTTGACCATTTTCATGCCAAAAAAAGCAACAATTCAGTGTTTCCCACAGGTTTGTCAGAATGGAAAAACCTCTGAAACAGCATTTAGAGCATCATGGGACACTAAAACTCTCCACTGACACACACTAATAAAATGCTTTTAGTGTCAGCAGCTTTTTAAAGCAGAGTGACCCACCACACCTGTTCAGTGGCAGGGAAACTCTGGGATAGATTGCTTCCTTTAAATTAAGAATTAACTTACAACAAACATTACCAAACAATTAAATGAACAAATAAAAATAAAGAAAACAAAATTTCATGTTAGGTTTTCCAGTCTGTTTTTCTGTAGCTGAGGTCTGGGAGGATCCTCCATCATATCGGAGGTGGACGATACTGACTGGACGTTTTTTTTAATAAAGGGCCAATATTGGCCCAGTATTTTGGTAAACCGATATATCAGTGTAACTCTAATACAAACCCTGGTCTGAGTAACTGGCCCAATTTGTCTCTTTGGTCCCTCTCTCTTCTATTTCTATCTCCCTTCTTTCTTCCCTTCACATTTCTCATTTCATTTTCTTCCACACCCTCCTAAACGGAAAATACAAAAGTTCCAAAAAATCAATTTGACTCCGACTCTCGCTCTCGTTTCCAGTTCGATGGACTTCAGCGTGGGACCGGCTCTCTCCCTCCGGCTCTCTCCCTCCGGCTCTCTCCCTCCTCTACATCCCCACTGTTCATTTCCCACCGGCAATAAACAGCAGTCCAGCCGCGTCGTTTTTTTCATTCTCTCAAAAAAACAGAACTTCCCTCAAAGTAATACTGTCCGTCTGGCTGTGTTTTTGATCTGGCCGCGGGTCGTTTCTCAAAGACTACAGTTGTCAAATGTGTAAAGTTTTGAGACAAGACCCCCCCCCCCCCCCCACACACACACACACACACACACACACACACACACTCCTTCTTGCCCTCCCAGCTCTTCAGATATGAGCTGTGGTGTTTGTGGAAGGCAGCAGATGCTTGCCATTTGTGTTTGTTTCCTGTTTTGACACTTTGCGTGCATCGGCATACACATTTTTGGCGTAATATGAAACACACTTCTCAGCCGGGCGACATTTAAGCAGAAAAGACATTAAGTGCTCAGTGTGTGAAACTGAGACAAATGACTTTTAAGAAGGTTTTTGACAACGTGGTGATGTGTTGACTTAATGAGATTATTCTTTATCGATTTTATCCGCCTCTGAACTAATGCTGACTAACAAAAAAAAATACAAGACGTCCTTATCTGCCATAAATTGAAGTTGCACTTTACCTAATTGTGTGTCATCGTTTAAATAACACTTTTATAGACTTGCCTTTATGTAATATGTTTTTTGATCTTGCCATCTTTTAATCTTGTGTTGTCTCTTATGTTTTATTCTCAGCAGAGAAATCCCCCAGATGGACGATGACATCATCTAGGTTGCAAAACAGTGAACCTCACTGTCCGCATCCAAAAACATTCAGCATCCATTTGACCCGATACAGAAAGACAAAACTGCTTTGGGCTTCACTCCTGTTCTCCACCTTCCCTTTGTAGCCTACTGCACATGCACAGTAGAGCATTTGAGGATTTATTATTCATTTTTTTTAAAACAATATTGACATTCTACCAATACTAAACTAAACATTCACATAAAACAAACATTTAAATATAAATCTAACAAAAATAAATCCCATATTGTACTATCATGCTCTTTGGTTACTGCACACAGTCCTGCTTATAACTACTGTTTTAGCGTAGGCTTGTAAATCATTTTAGCTTATAATAAAAATCATTTAAAAAAATATTTTGCATAAAATGATTAATGTCTTTGGTAAGTGGGTTAATGTACAGCTGTACAGCTCTCTTCTCTTTTTGTATCTGTTTATCTCTTGTTTTATCTTTTTATTCCTAGTTTTTTTTTTTTTTTTTTATTCAACTATATTTTATTTATTTAATTGTGGTACTTTTACAACACTGTTTCTTTGGGTTCTATTGTGTGTAAAGCACTTTGTAAACATTGTTTTTAGAAAAGTGCTATAGAAATAAAGTTATTATTATTAGTTATTATTATTCTCATTAGTGCCTTGATTCATCCAGTCTGGGCTTATTTTAATGACCTTACATCATCAAGGACGTAACACAACACACAACATAATGTCAGGTATCATAGTGGATGCTTCTACCATGACTGAAGCTTCTCATCCTGCTGGCCCTCGCTCTCCTGGTGGAACAGTGATTCGAGTTGTTTTTTAGTCCCACACTGTTTTCTGGCCTCCTTACAAAAGACAAGTACATAATGGTTTTGGAGAGTCGAATTTCTGCTCATTGATTGGGCTTCAGAAAGTCTTGCTGAGCTCCAGAGTCCATTTAACTGGCTTTTGGCACATACAGACTTGAGAGCGTACACACACACACACTTGTCTCCCACCCATACATGCACTGACACACACACACACACACACACAAACACACAAATGGACATGCACAAATGCACACACAGAAACACATATTCAGACACACTTAAATTCTCCCACCCATGCTTCCATTTAACACACACACACACACACACACACACACACACACACACACACACACACTCATATGTACGCACACACATACACACATGCACCAATCTTCCACCCATACATCTATTGCCATAAATACAAATACACACATTTACACTGAAATTCTCCCGCTCATGGATCCGTTGAGACACACACACACACACACACACACAGCGACACACACACGTGCACAGACATTGGCACACACAGCGACACACACCGGCAGCCACACATCCACACACTTAAATTTTCCTACCATGCTCGCATTGAAACACACTGACACACTGAAATGCGCACACACACATTCACTGAAACACACACATAAACACACTGACACACTGAAATGCACACACACACGAACACACACACACACATATACACACATTCAGACACACTTAAATTCAGCCACCCATGTCGTTACACACACACACGCAAATCCTCCCATCCAAGCATGCATTTACACACACACACCCCACACACACACACTGACACATACTAAAACACACACACACACACACACAGCAAAAGCACAGGTTCAAAGTGAATTTGTCAAGGTCGCTAACAAACCGAGTGCTCCGCTGATCACAGCAACTTGAAGAGCTCTGATTGGACAGCAGGAGATCGTGACACCGCAATTAAAGATCCGGGACGCAGCTCAGCTCAGCCGCTAATTAACGAGCTCAGCCTCTCCGCCTCTCACTGCTCTCTGCCTGGACTGACAACGGATCAAACAAGACCTGTCCAACGCTGTTTTTCTACACTTTCAGCCAATTATTTTACGGATTAAGAATCGGAGCTCAGATCGTCTCCAGGCTGTTTTGTTGACAGTCTCTTCAAATCGATCCTCACCCTGTTTATTCCTGCAGGATAAACTGTTCCTGTTCATTTTCATTCAAATCTATTCTTAACAACAGGGATGCATGTAAGAATTTGTGGCAGTGTGTGTGTGTGTGTGTGTGTGTGCGTAGGAGTGTGCTTGTCTTACATGGTGTGTGTGTTTGTGTCTGTGTGTATGTCTTTGTCTTACTGTGGGTGGTATGTGCGTTTGCAGGTTCGTGCATGTCAGCGTGTTTGTCTTAGAGTCTATGTATGTTCATCTTAGTGTGTCTTATTGTGTGTGTGTGTGTGTGTGTGTGTTCTTGTTTTTCTGTCCTTATGGGAACAGGAGAACAGGAGCCCACTCACAGTGTGGGGACTGCTGACCAAGTGGGGACAAAATAGTGGTCAGTTTTATAGTTTTATAGTGTGTAAGTGCCTAAATGTTTGTCTTTGTTGCTCCCTCGTAGATGCAAGGCAGATGCTTCACGAGCCTCCAGATCATGAGGCTTATTACCTTCTTGCATGTGGATGCTTCTCATTGTGTAATCTGTGCATTCTGGTATGAGTCAGGTTATTTACTGTGGTATAGACCAGATTATAGTGGCCTTTAATAACATTAAAATGTAAGATTCATTGAAGTTTTGAGGTAAATCCCCATTATCTGTCACTTTGCTGCCACTGTACATGAAGATAAAGATGGATACTTTACCTTGAGAGTCTCACTTGTAATTTTACCCAGAAGTCAAAAGAGAAATAACCAAAGGAAACCCTGCCCTAAACTCCCACACTCCCCGCCACTACTCATCTTAACGGGGAAGAAAGTAACCAAGAGTCTAGCAGGGAAGACAGTGCTACAGTGTCTCTCAACAAGGAAGAAAATGCAAATGCATCTATGTCTGTGTCTGCTTCTCTAAGAAGGACAATGGCTTTAGGTGATACAGCAAAACTCAATACTGCTTGTTTTGTGGGTCTGGCTTTTGGAAAATAGCAAGACATTTGGAGCGTAAACACAGTGATAAGACTGATGTTGCAGAGACCCTGAGATTTCCGAACAATTCAAAGCAAAGCTGAATACACTTGGACCGTCTCAGAAATAGAGGCAACTTTAAACACAAAGTGGAGGTGTTGGAAAGTGGCAAAGGAAAGCTCATTACATGCAAGCAACTCCAGAACAAATCTGAGGAAGAATTCATGCATTGTGTGTATGAAGAGAGCGATTTTGGTGACAAGCTCGCCTCTGCAAATTCAATCCTAGCAATAAAAAAAATCCAAACCTGGTAAAAGCCAAGCTCTGTTCGTCTCTGTTCAACTTGCCCCTGACGGATTTTGTGATGGATATTGGAAGCTACTAAGCAACATGAACCAAGTCAAAACCAAGTCTCAGCTGCTGTTGAGAGAGACAACAGCATCATGGAGTATGGAAATAGAGAGTTTACATTGAATGAAAAGGAAATCAGAGAATTGGAGTGATGTGATTGGGTCTGTTTGTACCAGTTATAATCCCAGAATGTCAGAATAAAGAGAGTTACAGTCGTCTGAATGTGAGGAGAAAAAAGCACAATTAACTTTCTCCAGATTACTAAATGATAATAATGGCTTGATTATGGAAATGCATTTAAATTTAAAGCAGGACTGTACCACTGTCTTTACCTCAGATACTCTCACACTGTTAAATATCAGCAATCTGTGATGTTCAATACATTCCAGGAGTTATTTAGTGATGAAGAGTAATTGTCTTTTTTGGTGAACCCACTTTCCCTCAACCTGCCTCGTCGACTTCTACTTCTACAATTAGTGATTTCCTACGTTTCCCAGAATGACTTTCAGCAACACCCAGAGAAGGAGCGTCAAATTCTTGCATTCTGCTGTGGGTTTCACATGTAGATGATTTTTTCTTGTTTTTATTTAGGCATTTTGCATTGGAAAAAGATGGGGGTGGGGGGGGGGGGGTGACACGCAACAAAGTTCCACCAATAAAAATCCTACATACGTCTCTCTTTGTAAATTCTGCTTTCCCATGGAGTCGGGGCCCATATGATTTTCGTTTGACTACTAATCCAGGGTCCATAATCACCAGCTTCCTCTGGGTTATGTGCGCTGATCTCAGATCAATGACCAAACAGGCCAGACCAATCCAATTCATTCCAGTCTGAGAGAGATGGATTAGTAGTCGAGAAACACCAGGCCCAGACCTGAGAGTATTTATAGTTGGATTTACAACATAGTTCCGATTTTTGATGCTTTGTGGCACAAACCAAGTCTTTTCATGGCTGTCCAGACACAAGAAAACACGAATGCTGCAGTCTTTTAAGCATTTAGAAGATGCTCATATCCAGAGCAGCTTACATGTGCAACTATTCACTGTGTTCGGAAAAGGCCTTTTGAAGTATTCAAAACAAAGAATTACGTAGAATCAATTATCTATTGAACTGAAAACTGTGGGGAGAAGTCATCCCCAAAAAATCAATAACCTCAAAGCCTGGGACAAAAAACAGCTCATATTCATTTATGGGTGAAATGCCCGTTAAAAACAAAGCAAAGATCAGAGCGATACCACAAAGTCACATTCCTGGGATGTAGCCAAGGAGCCGGGTAATACAGAACAGATCATGGTTTAACCTCTGTTTTAGGCTGTGATCGCACCTACAGTTGGTTTTCTTTGGTCTGAGGGTTCACTGTGTTGCATTTTTGTATTTGGTTCGTTCAGGTTCACCCTGCCCAAATACAAGCAAACCAGGGCTTGTAAACAGAGGTCACATGACATAAGTAGCTCGTTTATTGGACAGAGTTTTGGTGACCTGTCATCCTGCAGGTTAGAGATTTTAGTGGTGGTGGGGAGTCAAAACAAATCCACTTCCAGTCCCTGTAACTTTAAACTTGTTGTAACGTCTTGTAACGTTAAGCATGATGGACTTCTCTGTTCTCTGCCATAATTTATCTTCTCTGGTGTTCATCAGGCGACATTTCACCTCATCTTGACTTCTAATTTGCCCTCGATTCATTTTGTTCTGCTAGGCTTTCCAAGCATGAGGAACTGCTGGCTATCAGATGTCAACATCTGTCTCCTTCTACCCATAATCCCTTGCATTTCCGGGTGGTTTCCTGTAGTTTGTTGGATTACGTTCTCACTCCTAACGAACCGCCCCGCAGTTCTCTTGTTAGAGGACTGAGACTCTCGGTGCCGTTATTCGGTGCCGCCAGAGTTCAAAGGTCATTGATCTCACCTGGACAAACCAACCAACTAAAGGAGGAAACACTGCAGAGTTTCATTAAACCGCTCCAAACATGCTTGGTGTGAAAGCGCCCTTATTGTTTTTTAAGTGAAAGTGTGAGCCCCATTCTCTTCTTCAGCAACGCCCTGCTTTACATTCATCTAATATCTCTCCCATCCCTCGGCATGGGAGAGAGTTTCTCATTCATTTCCCTGGCAAAGGTTTTCGCAGCCGCCCCTTATTGAGCCTTTCCTCAGCTTTAGTGTAATCTCACTGTGTAATAATAACTCAAAACATATTAGTTTCTCTCCTCTGTGAAGCATGGGAGAGAGTTTAGACTTGAGGAGAATTCATTGGTTCTTAAGCCCGGGTGCCTTCATGCATACCGATCATTTCCACAGAGCGAATCCGTCTCTGAGAACGACGACGACGACTGGAGATCAAAAGGTGATGAGGAGAAGCATGTGTGCCTCTATCTGTGTTTCTGTGTGCACATTTGTGTGTATTTGAGATTATGCATGTATGTGTGTGCATGCGTGTGCGTCTGTGCACGTTTATATATACGTTCATGTGTGATTCTGCCTGTGAGCATGCATGTATGTACACACGTGTGCATTTAAGAGCTTGTGTGCACAGTATGTATGTTGGTGTGAACTCGTGTGTGTGTGTATCTGCGTGTATTTTACAAAAACACATTAATACATGGCCACAGCGCCTCTAAACAGCAGTGTAAGCACTAGATAAGCACCAAGGAGATCAATAAAGCCATGAAGTGGAACTTAAAGATGACAGTATATTATCAGTGTGTCCGGTGGGTCTCTCTGGGGATCAATACAGAGTAGACGCAGCCAGCTGTTCAGGCATTAGCCGCACGCACAGAAAATACATTAACTCTCTCCCTGAAGCCTCTACTTTACCGTCTTTAAAGAAATTGGTTTAAAAACCTTTAACATACAAGGTTTTTAAACCAATTTCCTTAAGTGACGGTTCTTCTCTTAATTCTGATTATTTTCTACCTGGGCTTTTCTACCCATTCTATTTGTTTTCCTAGTTTTTACGATCAACTGTGTTCAAAATGTTGTCATTTACAACACAGTAGAGCTTTACATACTTCCACTTCGCTTCGCTTTCCAATACACACTCAATGGCCAACGCAAACTCCCAATAGTCAGACCCAAAAAGTGATTAAAACTTGCCATTTCAATACAATAACACTCACACTGTAGTCACACGTCTTTAAATAACTGTGATCAAATAAATTATCACAACACTTCAGTGGTAATAGTCTGTTTCATACTTTTTTAGCATTGTTCACACACATCCTTGTTTAAGTTTCAGGCAGTGGATAATCGGAAAGATTGAAATAAAATGAAGACAAGACCAGGTCAGATCTGATAAAATAATGTTAGACTTTATTGTCCACAAAAGCAGAAATTTCTCTTGGATTTAGTGTCCACAACCGTAGCTACAGTCACAGAGTTAAACACACAAAGAGTCCCTGCAAAGTGCCTAATCTAAGATGCAATATGCAACTTTGGCTTTAAAATAACAGTAAAAAATACATTATCAGTCTGTGTGTTCATGCCTAAACCCCGCCGTTTGCCTGAAATTGGCTTTTCAGTGATGTCGGGGACGTTTTTAAACCATTTCCTGTGGGCGTGGCCAGCAGTGAGCTGGTTGTGGCTACCAAGGTGAGGCTAGTAGCCACAGAGCAGGAAGTCACAGCAACGACAACAAAGGAAAAGGAAAGAAAGAAGTGAGAAAAGAAAGAACCGTGAAGCTAAACGTTCAGAAACATCAGCGTTGATTTTAATTAGTGCAGATCGGCTGCGTTCTCCGTCTGCCTCTTCATCACCTGGAGGCTTTACACTGCCGGCTCCCTCTGCCTCAGGAGAGACGACAGCTCCTCAAGATGATTGACAGGTGTTGGGGCGGGAACTTGACCAACTGAGGGGGAGGAGGGCGGGATTAACAATACACTTCACTTACTCAAGGTGACAAGTTGCAAATTGTAGCTCCCCAGAGGAAAGTAATATCCTAGATAAGATCTACTCTGTCTCATTTAATTCTCCTTGACATAGATGATTTTCATTTAAAATACTTCTGAAATTCTGCCTCGGATTGTCTCTCTCTGGTGTATCATGCTGCTCAAACATCTCAGAAATCTATCAGCGATCTGTGAGTGAAGCATCTGCAAATGAGATGTGATGCTTTTCTTATTTGTCTCCAGCACTTCTTACAATTAACATATTCTCATGTGCATCTCTTTATCGATCCCAAGTGGGAATTTAGGAGAACGAATTCAGTACCATTGATCCTAATATGGAAATATGCTATTTTTCTCATCTTTTCTTTGGGTTTACTCCTTACCCAGACCCCAAACCCAACCTTTAAACCTAAGATGCGTCTTTTTCAAAGTGTGAACCATCTAAAATATTCCCACGTCTTCGCTGAAGTATCCTCATCTCAGTCTTCCTGCACAGATTGGTCCTCACAAGTACAGTAATACGAGCACACACTCTCCTCATGTCATGTTTTTTTCCTCTGGTCTAGACACAAATGAGAGTGATTTCATTTTAATGTGTGTTGGTTCAGTAATTGTGCTAAATGGGTTGTGGGAATAGATTTTCTTTTCAGATCAGTGTGTGTGGGCAATTTTATGTGAGCGTATATGAGTATGTATTTGTGTGTGTGTGTGTGTGTGTGTGTGTGTGTTCCATGTATCCGTGTTGAATCCTTCACCCACACCATCTCCTGAAGCCCGGCGTCAGCAGGCCTAATAAATCACCATGATGTTTCTCCCCATCGGCCACAAACACGCAGAAAGTGTAAAAACCAATCTTGAATAAAGCCTGACTCTTTTTTTTTTTTTTTTTTTTTTACACACACAGAAAAATCTCCATCTCTTCTTCATTTCAATGATTTACTGTCATCATTAGGTATGTGGCTCTGCCTTCACCTCCATGCGGATTTACAAGCCTATTTTTCTGTCTCGTTTTTCAGTGAACAAGCACACTGCAAAAAATCTCCATCTTCATTTATCGTCATTTAGTCTATTATTGTGTCCTAAATTTGTAATTTTCTTAAAATAAGTGATAAAATCTGCCAGTGGGGTTTGATAATTTCACTTGTTTCCAATGCAAATCAACTTGTTTCAAGAATTTTGTAGAATCAAGTGTCATTTTCTTGACAGTAGTGCAGTGATCTGCCTTATTCTGACTGGTTTCAAGATACTGCCTCTCATTTCTAAAAAAAAAAAAAACAATCCTGAAACAAGTGAAGCTGCATTGGAAGCAAGTTATCTCACGAGTTATCTTACCTCACTGGCAGAATTTTTCTGTTGTTTTAAGAAAAATAAGATTTGAGGGCTGAATATGCGACTAAACGACTCAATAAAATGAACGTTTTTCGCAGTGCAGTGTTCATGTTTAAGCCGTTTAGCGGACGCTCTTATCCAGAGTGACTTACAGCCGGGACTGTAGAATAAGCAGAAAACATTTCCGTGTCAGCTGTAATATTTGTTTATTATCAACAAAGCAAGCAGGGTGATGATTAAAAAATGCTAGGGATAAAAAATATAGAGTTTTTTTTTGTTATTATTTCACCCTGAGCCTGGGTGTAATGATGGAGAAAAGGAGTGATGAGGGCAGTGCAGAGTGGACAGTTTGGCTGATTTTCTCTGCTGACATCAGGCTTCACTTGATCCAGACAGCCAGCACTAAATATTTCTGTGTGTGTGTGTGTGTGTGTGTGTGTTCATGTGAGTATGTGCATGTTCCCTAAAGCACGAAACTAGAACAGATACTGTATCGCTAAATAAAAGGCGCTAAATAAAAGAACAGTGTGTGTATGACAGTTTGTATATCTGTGTTTCTGTGTTGCACATCTATGAGTGTGTGCATGTGCGTGTGTGTGTGTGTGTGTGTGTGTGTGTGTGTGTGTTCATGTGACTATGTGTATGTTCCCTAAAGCCTAAAACAAACACTGTATCGCTAAATAAAAGGAGCTAAATAAAAGAAAAGTGTGTGCACGACAGTTTATATGTGTGTGCTAGTATGTCTATGTTTCCATATACTCATCCACATCCATGAGTGTGTGTGTGTGTGTGTGTGCGCGTGTGTGTCTTCATGAGTGTATGATTAATACTGTATGTTACCTAAAGCACCAAATATCACTTAATAAGGTGAATTAACCAGCCTGGTCTCATGCAATTTTACGAAATGAGCAGAGCACAATCTCTTAAAATGCAAATAACGAGCTCTCCCTGTGTGTGTGTGTGTGCGTGTGTGTGTGTGTGTGTGTGTGTGTGTGTGTGTCTGTGTGTGTGTGCGTGTGTGTGCGTGTGTGTGTCTTCATGAGTGTATGATTGATACTGTATGTTACCTAAAGCACCAAATATCACTTAATAAGGTGAATTAACCAGCCTGGTCTCATGCAATTTTACGAAATGAGCAGAGCACAATCTCTTAAAATGCAAATAACGAGCTCTCCCTATGTGTGTGTGTGTGTGTGTGTGTCTGTGTGTCTGTGTGTCTGTGTGTGCGTGTGTGTTGTGCCATCTCCAGCCTTTCAAAATTTCCTCACGGTTAAGTTGGCACACTCAAATCAACCTGTCAGTGAAGTCCCATATCTCCAGATAGCGTGTCTGCTCCCCACATCTGTTTCAGTCCAATAAAAGCGGAGCAGAGCGCAGTTAAACTGCAGTCTGATGGGTCTTCCTCCAGACCGGTGCCGCTCAGGGCCGGCGGTGGAATAGCAGTGACATTTATGGAATGATTCAGGCCGGGAAACAGCCGCAGAAATAGAAAATACTAAAATCTGAGCGTTCGCTTAATTGAGTTTGGTTTCATCCCACATTATGGGACGTCCTGCTGACGGGTGACTCAGGCAGACTCAGACAGACAGAACTGACATTGTTGTCTTTGTTTTTGGGTTGTTTTTGTGACTTGTTATATGTGTGTGTGTGTGTGTGTGTGTGTGTGTGTTTTGTTTTGTCTGTGTATGTGTGCATGTTAACCTTTACCTGCATGCATCTGTGTGTCTGGATGTGTGTGCATTGTTGTACGTGTTTTGTGTGTGTGTGTGTGTGTGTGTGTGTGTTTGTGAACATGTGATGCATGTGTGCGCTTTTGTTTGTGTGTATTTATCCTTAATTAGATCCATTTGTGTGTCTGCACGTTTCATGTGTTCATATGTGTATGCATGTGTGTGTGTTTTGTGTATGTCTGTGCATGCTTGATTGCACACATGCAAGAATCTGTGTCTATGTGTGTGTGTGTATGACAGTGTCTGTGTGCAAGCCTGTGTGTATGTGCATTGTGTGCATGTGTGTTTGTATGTGTTCTAGTGTGTCTATGTATATTTCTTTGTGTATATGCATGTATGTGTGTGTATGTGCCCCTTGTGCCTCTTTGTATATGTGTGTGTGTGTGTGTGTGTGTGTGTGTGTGTGTGTGCACATGAGTTTGCTGGTGCTGCAAAACATGTCATGTGTATCAACTAAATCAGATTAATTCTCCTCTGTCAACACAACACACTTCCATCAGAGTGTGTTGTGTTGTCGTCTGTGAGCGGAGACGAGGGGACGCCGCCGATCTCACAGTGAGACAAGCGAACGCTCGTGACCGGAGGGTTGCCAGTTTGAATCCCCTATAGAGCTCATGGGGAAAACTGCCTCAGTGGAGCGAGGTCACATCGCTTGGCTGTGATCGCTCTGGACAGCCTTCAGTGTGAATGACAGGCTTTGTGTTCCTCTGCAGCACAGTGGGTAGAGCGAGGCGCAGGTCCAGGGTTTCTGCTCCTACTGAGGCCAAAATGCTCAAAATGTCTGCCAGGAGTTTGGCAGGAATGAGCCGTGGAGGGACGAGAGTCTGCAGGTTTTCATTCCAACCAAACACTACACCATCCCTGCATTTCATTAGTCATTTAAAGGTCCCATATCGTGGAAACTGGATTCCCCTCGCCTCTGTGATGATAAAGGAGTTGGATGGTCTATCTAAACATGGTGAAAGTATCAAAACGCACAGTTGCCAACTAAATCCACACAATCCATATTAGAAAAGCGAGCCTCTAAACGAGCCGTTTGGACTTCTGTAACTTTGTGGCGTCACAAAGGTTCGCTCATTATCATTTTTGTAAGAAATAATAGACTAACAAAGTGTTTGTTTCAAAGCGGTTGAGCGGTTGTCATTGTTTATTACCGGAGAGTTTTCCCTACCTGTAGCCGCCGGGCCGCGGCGTCTCACGTTTCACTCTTGAAACGGTTAGCCAATCGGAACAGAGGGTCGTTAATATTAATGAGCCTTAAAGACACGGCGACAGAAACAGCCTGTTCTTGGTAAGGCTCAGAGAGATGCTGGAAAATGAACGTGTCAAAATGGATTGAGAGAGTTTTTGGTTCATGACACCACACACACAGCTTTGGATGGACCTCAAGACACAAAATAAAACACTGGAAAGTGGAGAATATGGGACCTTTAAAGATGCCATGAAATCCCATCTTTACTTCCTTGATTTGACGTATTTCCTATTGAAACACGATATTGGGCCGATATTGGGGATCATTCAAAAGTGTAAACCTATGGGATATCAGTTAGGAAGAAAAAGGCAGTTTTATGTGACGGGAGGGGCGTTCAAAAATCTGTGGTGGTTTTATCGGTTGGAATTGTGATTTACACCTCCTGGTGCAGTGTGATGTCACCATTAAAGATACACTGTTTACACTGGAGGTAATGGTAATGGGAGTTCATTTTATGGGGACTTTAACAGGCCATCCTTCACTTCCCCGCGTCACTTGGTGATACGTAGCACCATATGTCACACGAGTGGCCACTTGCAAGTCAGAGCAGGGGGCGGGGTCAGAGCAGGGGGCGGGGTCAGAGTAGGGGGCGGGGCCAGAGCGAGGGCAAGGGCGAACAGAATATTTGAAACAAAACGCACTTGCCCTTAAGCAGGCCTAATAATTAGTAATAATAATAAATATTATGATAAATAATTATAGAATAACATCTTTATAGATGGTGGCTGAATACTTAGGTAGATCAGTGGCACAGGACAATACGAACATGAATTTAGAGCACACAGGAAAGGATGTTGTGCTTTCCAAATAGCAGATTAGAGTATTTTAGTATTTTGACTGAGGCCTGTCATGTCAGTGGCTGAGTGGTTACAGATTGTTAGGGACTCAACAACATATCAAAGGAGTGAAAGCAAAAGAAAAGTTTGTAATGTTATCACCTCCCTGACAAACAGCTATTTTCTGCGTGGTTGAGTCTTTTTTCCCCTTTTACAGCATAATTTGAGCACCCTACTGCACACAAGTTAGGCTTTTCTCTTCTTTTTTGCTTTGTCAGGAAGGAAAGGGGCTTGGCTTGATTGATGAAACCTCTCACAGCACCACAGGATCATAAAGTTTGAGTACACACACCATCTTATTTGATCCACCACCGGAGCAGGATCTGACTCAGTTAAACTATGAACTCCAGTCAGTGATCATCATAACACTATCAATCACCAATATAAACAAGAACTTTTACATTTTAGACATTTAAGGAGTGCAACAGTAGAATAAGATTCATAGATGACCAAAAATGAATTTAGAACAATTAAGTTACCACATTATGTTACCACAGGACAAATATGTAAGCATGAATCCTAGAAAATAAAGTATAAGTGCATATAAGTGAATAAGTGCTAGAGGGGATTTAGATTTTTTTTGGGATCAGTTATTGAAAAGCACTATGTTTTTCCCATTAAAAGACCCCATCTTCACATAACATGCATTAGTTTGATACTACTTACTAAGATGCATACTATGAATTCATATCATACAGATTTAAAGCAGCCTAAAAGGTGGTGAACTCTATTTTTGCATATAAAAAGGTGGGTGAAGTGAGTTTAGTTGAATTCATCCCTGTTAAATCTGACAAAATTCAATAAACTACAGTATCTATGGTTGTTTTTTTTTTTATCCCTGCCTTCTATTACCATCTAGTGGAATATTTATCAAACACAAGTACTCCCTGATTGGCTTAGTTTGCGATGTGCTTGTCTCTGATTGGCTAATATAGTTTATACCGTCTGTAAAAATCGTCCGTGTAAAAACGCCCACAGATTAAAGGTTCCTCCAGAGCAATGTAATTTGAAGTTTTACCATCGATTTGCTTTATAGTACTGCTAGACTTGTGGTATGCGTACATGGATGAATTTAGAAATACGCAGCGAGAAAATATATTCCCCAGTTATGGGAAGCGTAGGAACGAAAGTTAGACTCGTATCTGGTTTCTCTCCGGACAACAACAGAGGTGGGACCGGTTCGCTCTACGGAGTTTGAAACAACAAAAATAGTCATGACAGTTTCTTCCCGAGGCCGTTTGAACACAATGAGAAACTTTACAGCATTTCTAAGCACAGCACTGGCATTTCTTCTGTTTCAGTCTAGTTCAGTCTGCTGTGATATAACAGACGGGAATGCGGAACATCTAAAGAGAGAGCATTCGCTAATGAAACCTTACCAAGGTAAGACGGCTAGCTCGTTAGCTAACCTGCTGTTTTCTTCCTTGTTCCGCCTCTCTTCCTTGGTATGTCAAGTTATTTGGCGACACAGGCAGTTCCTTAACTAATTCATACAACTAACTGACTATCGTGTTAGAGTTCAATCTTTAATTTAATTAGTGCGTTTTAGTTGATATGTAACGTTAGCATTGGAGGCTGGTGACTCAAAAAGTTAAGGACGGGGCTCGGTAAAATGCAAGATGAAAAGGTGTAATTCAGGTAAATGGCTCTTGAACGAAGTCAAAGAGTAAACAACATAAAAAGATTGAAAAGCATAATCTTCCCTTTCCTATATGCACCAGCATCCCGAAAACATCACGCAAAACTCCTTAGGTTTGCTGATAAGTGCCTTACTTATCAGCAAACTTACATACATTCTAGAACAGTTATTCTCAGCCCTTTTCATATAAAGGACCCTAATTTAGTCCACATTAGAGCCACGGACCCCCTTTTGATGAGATTTTGTCTCTCGGACCCAAATCTGAGAATATTTTTTATTGCTAGATAACAGTGCAACTATGATCAAAATAGTCATTCTTCTGCATTCTCTAATGGTGTTAACTTCTTTTAAATTAAATAATGGTGAAGTTTAACAATTCATCAGTTTGCTGGGGACCCCCTGGAACCCCCTCAAGGACCCCTGGTGGTCCCCGGACCCCTCGTTGAGAACCACTGTTCTAGAACAGTGGTTCCCAACCTGGGAGCCCCCCCAGGTGGGGCTCGGGACGAGCCCCACTAGGGGGCGCCAAAGCTCCACGGGGGGTCGCGAAGCCCTCTTTATTTTAAGGGTGTAAGAATTTTTATACATATAAAATATACATGTCTCAGCATTCATTTCTGTGAAGAAGACAACTAAATTTAAGGGTTATTTTAGAAGTTTATTTATTTAGAAAAAAATAAATAAAGATATCAACTTTTAAAAAAAATCTCGCGAGGATAAGGGCGGGTGTAGACATGAACACCAGCAGTATTCACAGAGCTAAGCTAGCAGAGCAAGCCGGCTAAATGACCTGGTCCTGTAAGTACATAGTAAAAACAAAGAGCTGATGGAAAAATGGCCAAGCGTCAGGGAGAAGAGAATGCTGAATTTCTCAAAAAGAAAAAGAGGACTTACCAAGACAGTTATATTGAGTTTGGCTTCATAGAGGCAATGGACAAAATTAGAGCTGAATGTGTCATTTGCAGTGAGAAATTGGCGAATGAAAGTATGAAACCCTGCAAACTGGTGTCTGCTAGTAAATGCATTTATCTGATCCACCAAGCAGCACTTGATTACAATATGATTTACACTTTTAAGATCGGTGCACACTGTTCGTTATCGCCGATCACGGTGTATTTTGGTGGAAGAGGATTGTGAACAGATGAACCAACTCTAAAAGTTGAAAGTTGAAGAGCTGCAGGGTGGATTATATGTTCGCCGAATTTACCATTGGAGCCTACGGATTCAGGAACTGTCTTAAGTCATGTTCTACAAGGCGTGTATATTTGCTGATGTGCTAGGCCACTTTACAGGACCAGACTTTTAAATGCAGTTTGGTGTGATGTTTTTTTTCCCCCATACTAGAGAACAACAGAGGTTCATCCTACCTATATAGTGAAGATACGCCAAAAAGCAACTTGTGTTAGGCTTCTCATTAGACTACATGATGACAGTTCTTAGAGAGAATGAATTGACTTGTCCTCCTTTCCTCCACATATGGTCCACACTATCAAATTTTGTCCTTTCGGTCATTTCCTCATTCTCCATATGATGTGTTTGTTTGGCAGGTGTTGGCAGCAGCCCCTCCAGTCAGTGGGACTTCTGGGGAAGCACGTTGGTCACAAGCTCCTACGTCCGACTCACCCCTGACGAGAGGAGCAAGCAGGGATCCATCTGGAACACTGTGGTGAGGAAGCACGATAAAAATAGATTTTATCCCCACTTGGACTTGGCAGTATTACGGTTTGTCATTTGAAGCTATGCCCTCTCGCCTTTGGGTGTAGCCTACTTGTTCTCCCCTGGTTATCTTAAAGCCACGCCCACTCAGCCTGGTTGTCTTGAAGCTTTTTCAGCCTCAGACACACACTGAGTAAATGAACTTGCTTTGATATTCTCTCTTTCTGTCTTTGTCTCTTTGTAACGGAGAGAATGATTTGTACGCTTCATGCAGAAATCAGGCTGTTAATGAAGGAATAACGGGCAGTTACCAGATTATTGTTAGTACATGATAGAGTTGTCACGGTGGTGCCATTTTGACACCGGTGTTGTTTCCCAACACCGGCCATACCGGTTATACCGCCTGTCGCCACTAGAGAGTCTAAGCGTTATCAAAGTCAGCGTCACTACAATGAAAGTAAAACTTAAAATTCCTCCCCAAACTCACATGTGTTAATGGCATTTGTAAACGGTAACACTTTTTAATCAGTGATTTATAACACTGCTCAACACTCAGCTGATTCTGATTCCTTCTCTCTCATGTTTCCCTTTTGTAAAGTGCTTTGCGACTGTGTTTTGAAAGGCGGTGTTCAAATGAAGATTCATTGTTTCTCCTCGTGCAGCCTTGTTACCTGAAGGACTGGGAGATGCACGTGCAGTTCAAAGTTCACGGGTCAGGAAAGAAGAATCTCCATGGCGACGGCATCGCCATCTGGTACACGAAAGACAGACTGCATCCAGGTAGGGATGACGCTGAGTTTGGTTATGGCCGTTTTCACCGGCAGCCATGTTGGTGTGACTGTCCTGCTCCATGCTAAGTAATTGTAAATTCTATTGAAGTTGTTATTTAGAAATTTGGATATCCCACCCTAGCGATTTTGTGAATTATTACAATAAAGCAAAAATTCAGTGGCTTACTGTGGCATCTACATGGCAGCCACAGTAAAACCTTGCCAAGCTCTTTGTATCAGTGGCTCAGCTGATAAGTATTTAACATCTCGGCTCCTCTGCCTAGTATTTCACCACAGACCACAGGCATTTCAGTGAAACGGGTTCTCCCAGAATTTTGTGACAAGTGACATTTTGTGAAATGACTCTCCTAGCAATACAGAGATCTAGTGTAGATGTAGAGAGTGAAAACTTTCCGCCACCTCTGTCCTGAAGGGCTGTTAAAAAACATCAGCGGCACAGTGAATCCAACACATATTGAAACTGCTGCAACTTCCAAATGGCAGAAGTCAACATTTTTTTTTCCAACTGATATTTTTTTATTTTTCATTATATAGCCTATGTTCATACGCACAACATATATAACCGTACATACACAATACATGACACTTAAGACAAATACATGACAAATTACATGGAAAAAAGGCAGCATTTTTTTTCCATGCAGCCTAAACAAGATATTCTGGTACTGTGGAGAATCCCGGGCAATTTACATGTCAGAGAAAATCTTAAGCATTAGCATCTCATCCCCCTAACATGCACAACATTTTTTTTAAGCATTGCAAATTCAATTTAAAAAGGTGTGTCCTCTTGTATTGCAATAGCAAAAGTCACATTATGATTTGATGACAGAGAAGGAAACACTGTCTGCTTCGGCTTGAACAATGTAGAGGCGAGAGGTGCGCTTTGTGGAACGGGGCAGTTCATATAGAGAAATGTAAATCCAAAGAATTGCACGGCATTTTTCTGATAGAAGAGAGTGCCTTGGAACTTTTTGGATTTACATTTCACTTCATGATATACACTACCAGTCAAAAGTTTGGACACACACATTTTTCTTTATTTTTACCATTTTTCACATTTTAGAATAATAGTAAAGACATCAAAACTATGAAATAACACAAATGGAATTATGCAGCGACCAAAAAAGTGTTAAACAAATCAAAACTGTCTTATATTTTAGATTATTTAAAGCAGCCGCCCTTTGCCTTGATGCAAAGGCAAAGGCTTTGGAAAGAAATTCATACATAGGATCAACTTCACTATTCATATTTGTCTAAGAAACGCATTTCAGGCATTTAAGCAGAAGCCTTTAGATCAAAATGGCTTTAAGAGAATGAAAAACATAGCGCATTCAGTGAGGTGTGTCCAAACTTTTGACTGATAGTGTATTTGTCTCTGTTGTGCAGCCCCACTCTGCACTGAAATGCCTGTGAAAACATTTGTGCTCTGGGCAGGGAGCTAAAGATCACTCAGCATCACATTCACTCCATCAGTAAGCTTTGCTCACCATGTGTCGATGTTAGCATCTAACATCTCAGCATGCTCACCTCACTGCTGACCACAGGAAAGTGTCTTGAGTTGTCTGCTCATGTCTCGCCCCATCTCTGCCTCCATCCTAGGCCCTGTGTTTGGAAACCAAGATCATTTTCTTGGCCTGGCTATTTTTTTGGATTCCTTCCGCAATGACCTCCATGGGATGGATGTAAGTGTTGGTGTGTGTTGGGGGAGGCGAATGACCTGCTTGTTTCTTTGCAGGGCCCGTGTTTTCCAACAATGCTCTGTTCCACGGGCTGGCCGTTTTTATAGACACTTATTCTAACGATGACGCGACGGACGTGAGTGGTTGCTCAGGATTTAATTGTCTGCATGACTGAGTTTTGATATTTGGTGTTTTATTTTTTCCTTCACTGTAGTTCAGCATGTTGTCAGTAAATCCAGCATGTTTCATTAGAAAAAAAATCCACAAAATCCACCTTATTTTCTTTGTTTCCACCACAAAAAAAGGAAATGTAATCACATATGCATTATAAAGCACGATGGTTCCCTGAAAAAGGGCAGATTGCTGTTGAAACATGGTTAAACACCTCAAAGGATATTTGTTTTTATTTCACTAGTAGGGCATCATCTTGTGATGTAGGCTCCGTTCACACTGCAGCTGAAAGTGTCAGAATTCAGATTTTTTTTCCTGCCACACATGACTCAGATCTGCTGTTTTCTAATATGTGCTACAACATCGGATCCAGAGGCATGTGACCTACATGCAGCTTGTATTTGAACGCTCAAATTAGAATTCGTCAGTGTTGCCATGACAATATGTAAATCTTATGTCATTTACCATAGGCAGTTGTCATAATTTAGTCAGCTTTGCTGAGCAGCGCTAGCATAGAAGACA
The DNA here is from genome assembly GCF_048128805.1 of Centroberyx gerrardi. Classification (NCBI taxonomy): domain Eukaryota; kingdom Metazoa; phylum Chordata; class Actinopteri; order Beryciformes; family Berycidae; genus Centroberyx; species Centroberyx gerrardi. The sequence continues at coordinate 26,635,107 of NC_136012.1, forward strand.
ATGAGACACAATGGAAACAGGCAAATATAGACGACTAGATTTGTGTTTGGGGAGACGTCAATTCAGTCAAAACTTGAAGACACATCGCAACCAAAATGTTTTTCAAACAAATGGGAGAAGCGCAGGTACAACAACGGTTACAAAATTCTTTGCTATGCCCTGACGAAGGCCGTGTGTGGCCGAAACATGTTGGCTTGATTTTATCTGTTCGACCATGAACTAGCCTTTGATTAAAGCTTTTTAATCATTTGAAGAGTGCCTTGGATTCGCCCTTTTTTTGACAGTTACAAAATTGTCTTTTTGGTATTGGATATGAGTTACAATTTGGAATTGAGCATGAAAGTCTGCAGTGTGAACGTAGCCTTTGTGTATTCAAAACATAAACTGATATGACCAAAAATGTATCGTGCGGACTTTATATGGTACATCATGATTTTTGTATTTCCTGTAGTCATTTTCCCCATCTCTCTGTAAGAATCTGCTTACACTACATTTGTTTCTTGTTGTATTTTTTCACTCTGTCTTCCTGTGCCCAGCGCTCCTTCCCCTTCATCTCGGCCATGGTGAACAACGGCACGGTGGGCTACGACCACGGCAGAGACGGCCGCTCGTCGGAGCTGGGCGGCTGCTCCGCCGAGATCAGGAACAGAGAGCACGACACGTACCTCGCCATCCGCTACTCCAAGGGAAGACTCACCGTACGTTACCGAGCTCATTATACATGCACAGGGTTTCCACGCAGTCCTGGAAAGTCTGGAAAATTAATTTTATTGGTGAAGAATTGCACTTGGAGCATGTCAGGATTTCTAAACAGCTTCACAGGCGCTGAAGGGTTTGAAAGAAATTAATAGAAAATCGAACAGTGGGAAAAATATATTTCTAGTGTTAATAAAGCAAATGAATCCAAGTCCAGACACAACTGTGAGTTGAATATAAAATGCCTTTATTTGGGAGGGCAAAGAGATAAAAGTAAAAAATAAAAAAACACGACCTGTGTGTTTCAACTTACACTTTTCTCTGGGTGTCCTCAGGTTTTGTTTCTTTAATATCTTTTTACTCTCAAATAAAGGCATATTATATTCAAATCACAGCTGCGTCTGGACCGGGATTTATATGCTTTATTAACATTAGAAGTATTTTTTCTATTCTTTTGTTTCCTATGAAATTAAACTTATAGTTTCCGGGTCTTAAAGTATGGTAACTTCATAAAAAGTCTAGTAAAGTTGGGAAAAACACTTTTAATAACATATCAATACACAGTTCTGTTGTTGGAGATCCACTTTTAATTTACTAATGGTAATATTTGATAGTTTGAAGAATAATTCACAGTTATAGAGTTATATGGCCTTATTGAAAGTCATATTGCCGAGCCACTGTCACTGTACATCATACTGAACACAAACCAAATCTTCAAATTCAGTCAAGAAATTAAGGACTGGAAAAAGGCTTATCAGTACTCTAGGTTTACTAGTTAATCTAGTAACAGTTATTACTATTATTATGATGATAACTACAACATTATTAAGTAATCATGTAAAGGGGTCCTTTCTAAAATGCTCTATCTGTTTTGGAAAAAAAAAAATTGTATTTCCAAAGCACCAATCATTCTATTCTCCAAACTATTTTGTAAGCAAAGGTCTAGAGATGATTTATAATTTCAGTAGTAATCCTTAATGTGTTTCACTTTTAATGCCAGGAATAATTTTGTTAGAGGCAGTTTTTTTTCTACAAATAGTGACCTTCTCAATTTGGAACAGAACTCCTCATATAGACATCGTTGTGTATTTTCTGGTTCTTTAGGTAACAATATTTTTAAGGTGTTGTGATTCCTGGTGCATCTGAAGTAAGAAAAACAAATTGCTGGCATTTAATTTCCTACGAACTGAACCACCATTTCAAGTGTGTATGTTTTTGCCTTGTCATTTATACATTTCACACAGATCATGGTTGATGTGGATGACAAGAATGAGTGGAAGGAATGCATTGACATCGGAGGTGTTCGTCTTCCTACCGGGTATTTCTTCGGTGCCTCGGCAGCCACAGGAGATCTGTCTGGTAGGTGGAAAGAGTCGAGCTGCACAGTAAATCGAAAATTGAAAAATAAATCAGATTGAAATCTCAATATTCACTTCTGCAATATCTAAATTTCAAAAGACAAACTTTTCTTGTACGGTGAATCTAGTAACTGATAATGTAATTTCTGCCCAATAATGTAAGAACCCTTTAAATGGGTCAAAAATGAAATAAAAACTGTTGATGTAATTTCTGATGTAATTGCTGGGTAATGCAATAACATCACATTATCACATTAACATCTTAAATCATAAGGTACAATAAACCCAGGTCTCTACTATAAAGCGATTAACAGAATGATTAACAGTCCTAACTCTTATGGCATTGTGTCCCAGACAACCACGACATCATCTCCATGAAGCTGTACCAGCTGATGGTGGAACACACCGCCGAGGAGGAAAACCTGGACTGGACCAAGATCGAGCCCAGCGTCAGCCTGCTCAAGTCTCCCAAAGGTGCGTTAACACCGGGTCCAAAGATGTTTTCTAATCCGTGTGAACAGCAGAAACCTGTATGGAGTCTCGCTGTTTTAATTCCAGTCTGGATCGCATGGATTTGTGCTACAAAATTGGAACCATGAGGCATACGACCCACATGTGACTTATATTTGAACATTTGAATCAGAATTTGCCATGACAGCAAGTAAATGTTATGGCATTCACCTGAGACCAGGGTCTGGGTCAGTTCCAGTTCAACTGAGGAATTGGAATTGGAATTTGAAAAATCCTACAGTAAACTGAATTGGAATTGAACTGGAATTTCAGAAAGTTGAATTTAATTCAATGAAATTCTGTTTCTTTTGTTTTTCCTTACCACATATCTGGGATTCCACATAGTGTTATATATCATCAATACTGATTCTAAAATGTTAAAGGGACCTTTCAGGTGGTATTTGATGCAGAACATGTAATCATAATCCATACATTATGATTTAATGTATTTGATTTGTTGTCTTTTATTTGATTCATAATGTTTGATTCATAATATTTAGCAAGTCAAGACAAACTCTCTTAGAAGTGCAATTTCATGGAATTCAATGGAATTAAATTCTGTTTCCTTACAGCTGGGTGACATGATTCATATTCCAACTCCAGGAACTGAATTGGGGTTTACCATGCATTCTCAATTCAGTTCATGAATGGCTCCAACACTGCCTGAGACAGTTGTTAGTTTTGACTTGGCTGAGCCAGTGTTAGCATGGAGAACAACAAGACACAATAATGGAAAGAAAGACAAATAGCCGACTTGATTAGTGTTTAGGGAAACACTTCAGTTCAGTCAAAACTTTGAAGCACACACTGTAACCGAAATGTGTTGGAAACAAAAGCGGATGTGATGTGTTTTGTTATTGTCACTCTGCACATGTGTCTTTTCAACATCACTGTCAGTTCATATTCGTATCAGATATGGGTTTCATCCTAGAATAAACAATCCAGAAAAATCAGATATGACATCAATTCGGTGTTGAGCATGAAGTCCTGCGGAGTGAACATAGCCCTTTTTTTTCTGTTTCAGACAACATTGACGATCCAACCGGAAACTTCCGCGGCACGCCGCTCACCGGCTGGAAGGTCTTCCTGCTTCTGCTGTGCTCTCTGCTGGGAATCGTAGTCTGTGCTGTGGTGGGAGCTGTAGTTTTCCAGAAGAGACAGGAAAGGAACAAGAGGTTTTACTGAGGAGAGAGAGAGAGGAGGATAAGAAGAGAGAAAGAAACCTTATCAGAGAGGTATTCATGATGAAATGAACTGTTTCCAGATGACAGATCCAACACATTTAATGTGAATTTCTTTTCTAAAGATTGTACAAATGTTTATATCGTTGAAGCACTGCGTTGAGAGTAAGTTATGGTAACTTCTGATGTTGGTAAGAAGGTAAAGCCATGGTGCACAACTAGTGGCAAACACCATGAGTGACCATTTAGTTTTTTTTTGCCCATTATCTGTATTTTGTTTGCTTTCAATACAGGGTTTTTGGCTTGGAACAAACTTGCTGACATTTGCAAACTTGTAACTTTCAAGTTTCTTAAGAGATTGAGTTCAGAGCCGCTTGTTCTCAACCAGTCGATCTCAACCTTTTCAGCTCGGGAACCCCCTATTGAAGGCGTAAATCCACAAAACCAAATGTTGAATTTTATTTTCCCTTTCAGGCTATTTTACTTGATTACCGGTTGGAAGAAGCAATTATTTCATTGCATTATTTCACAGCAAAAAGGCATATAGCACAATGACTGACAACATAAATATTCAGAATATTAGAAATATATTTTTTTCAGATCCCAAAAAGCGTCTCGAAGATTGAGATCCACTTGTTTATATGATGATTTCTTTTGCCTCTCTTTAAAATCTGTTCTGTATCCAAGGGCTCTGGTTGGGATGGTTTGCTTTTGTATCAGACTTTTATTTTTACATTGTTTTAAGTCTTTCTGCTTTAGAGTTTGGGGGGTGGAGGGGGGGTCGTTTCTGCAGCGTTGCTCTGCTTGCTATAAAAGAAAAAAAGCTGTTGTCACCATACCAGAATTTTGACTTTGATACCAGTACTACGTTCAGTATCTAACAAGCATGTCATTTAGATAAGGTGCGACAAATTTGCCGACCTCAGGATTCGGTTGTGGTTGCGGATTAGGATTTGGTGAAAGTATTGAATGTTTATAAAATTCAGTATTGGATTCAGTCTTTCCCAGCGGTACTGAAATAGTATTGAAATTTTGGTTATTGTGACAACACTTCAGAAACCATGCAGAAGGACGCGCCAGGTGCATAAAGATGGCTGCCTCCGGGTCCGGTCCATCACTGTCTTCACATCTGTCCCACGATGCAAAGTGTCAAAGCAACAGCAGTTAGAACAGCAGGGAAAGAGATGGATTAACATGGATTAACCTGTGGAAAAACAGTGTACGGATGTATTTGCACATTTCACTGCATGCTTGCATCACTGCTGCTCTCAGAAAATCCAAATTTTGGTCCTGTGCGGCAGAGGATTTTTCCCAGGAAAGAGCTTGCACTACTTTTCCATAGGTTACTACACCGGAACAAGGCCACTGTAAAGTGTTACAGCACAATGCATTGTGGGTGGATCAGGAAAACTGATTGACCTCGATCCTGTAGGCCGAAACATTTAATGCACTTGGTTTTATTTCAGGGTCTGTGGGAAGAGTGGTATTTTGGGGGATTTATCTGGAATATGCCTTTTATTATTATTATTTTTCCCAGTGTGTGTTTTCAGTTTCCAATGCTGAATCTGGACTAAATCTAAGCGAGTGTGGGAGAAAAAAGAGAAAAAAACAGGTTTCTTCAGTTTTTATTTCTGCAGAACATTAATTATATTGTAGCAGCTGAGATGAAATACTAAGAATTGTGATTAATCAATGGTAGCAGATGGCTATCAGTGTTAATGATTATGCTGTTAGTTTCAAACTTTTAAAGTAGAGGAGTTGCTGATTCTTGAAGGCTGGATGGATGGATTGTTCGAAGGCACATTTTCACTGGCAATCCCGTCTCTTTAATTTCTCTGGATATCATGTACGTCTTTTTTTTTTCTTGCGTTCTTTTTCTTTTTTTTGTTTAGTTTTGTTGCCGCTTCCATTTCCAACATGCACTTGGTTTGCTCTGTCTTTACATCAATATATAGCAAGGAAGGAGCATGTTGATCCTACGAGTGAAAATTGAGGACTTGACAATGACAAAGATGTACTTTCCAAACCACTGAAACATGCAGCCTGTGTTTTCATTCCTAAATTCTGACGCTACATTTTTATCACTACTCCTGTGTTCTGTTAGCCGTTCTACTGTATTTGTTCCTGTCACATCAGTAACATGTTTGGTATGTCGAGTCGAGAGTCAATAGTTTGCTCTTCTAATCAGAAGTAGTGAATTAAAACAGTAGTCAGTCCTGGCTCCAAGCTGGCAGCTTAACAGTGAATTACGGTCTACTGCCAAATTTTTAACCACTAGATTATTGAATTGAAAGAACGAACCGTAAAACCCCCAAATTGAAAATGAAACCCATATATCATAGCCACATTCTCGGAAACTGTCCCCAATATACTTGGTCATTACACCAGTGTAGGTGCATTATGTGTCAGGGAAGCACTGGAAAGTTTTAACTGTGTACTTAAAGCATAACGCCGCCTATTTCCCATCTTTTTCCATCATATTGATCAATTCCGACCAAGACCAAGAAGGCTAATGGACACTCCAAACACCAACCCCAAAAACAGCCAGAGCTTGTAAGACATGTCAGTAAAAAGATGTAAATAAAAAGTACCTAAAGTTTCTCGTACAGTTTTGATGCCGCCTTGGCCGCTGCTTTAGCACTTTGTTTCTTCTTTCCTGGCCGGCTGTGTCTTCCTGTCTGTATGTTGCCGCTATGTGAAGTAGTGCAAAATACATAATGAAAGATGTCAGGTTATGGATAAACTGAAATTTAAATACATGTCTCATTACAGAGTGAGAGCCGTGCGACTAGATAAGCAAGACATAAGAGGCTCTACAGTGAAGCAAATGATGAGATTTTGGTCAGAATCAATCGGCATGATGGGAAAACAGAATCCAGGTTGAAAATGGATGGAGTTATGCTTTAAATACTTTTCCATAGGTTAATACACAGGCTTAGGGCCGCTGTAAAGTGTTAACAAACACTGTAGATTCAGCCACCTTGCAAACTGGTCAGTCCCAGAATGCAACTGTGTACTGTATATGTGTGGAAAACACTGAATTGTTCTTAAAGCTATAGTAGGCAATATATTTAGACAAAAATACACCCGTCTGATTGGTCTAAATCACAAAGTGGGGCTGCAACGGAAAGTGAAATCCAAAATTGACTCCACAACTCAACAATGGCTGAACCTCCTCACCGTCTCCATCTCCACCGGACGCTAAGATGAAGACATTTAGTTTACTGATGTCACCTTTTGGGTAATGAAGTCCAAAAAATTCAAACAGTTCTCCCTTGCTGCCACTTGGGGGCGCTAAGTTGCCTAGACCAGCTTTAAACCTGGAGTTGATGTCATTGTCCAGTCCTGGTCTGTTTGAGTTAATTAGGGAAAGACTACCTGATATTTACCCAGGAGTGAGCAGTGAGGATCAGTCTGTTTTATTGAGGTTTCTCCATCAGTTGTTCCTTCCCTACAGACCGGAGGGGGAGGTGGAGGTGGAGGTGGAGGGGGCGGGGCTTCAACACTCCCTGATTTTACTTTTGGATGGTGGAATAAAAAGTTGTGTTACTACAATCTCTTCTCACAGAGCGCAGTCTTGGTTGTGTTCATCGTGTCAGATACACACTGCTAGGGCTGGGTATCGGTACTCGATACCTTTAAGGTATCGACCGAAATAACCCAGTACCAAGTAGTATCGAAACTTCTCCAGTCAAACGATACCTGCATTCGATACTTTTTGTACACAGATCTAGAAAAAAATGACTATTTGTATGGTTTTGCTCGCAGCCAATCACTTAAGGGTACTGGTATTGGTACTGGTATCATCATTTTTTTAAACGATACCCAGCCCTACACACTGCCCATCAAAAGTTTGAGGACACCTAGCTGTTGAAAATGTTTAATTAATCAGCATGTTTTCTTTGTCGGTTTGCAATAACATAACCCCATGAATACTAACTAGGTTTAGTTTGAGAAGGAAAAATACAGATAACACTAAAACAATTAAACTATGCGTTCATCATAAAAACCTCCTTGGCCTACCTGACACACAGAGACGCTCTGCCAGGAAAAACCTTCTCTTCACACCAAAGAGACACTTTGATGAACACGAAGCTGAGTGTTGGAAGAAATAGATCCAAAGTATTAGGAAATAGATATTTTGTGTTAAAAAAAACCATTCCTTACTTCTTTATTGAAAAATAACAGAGAAAATCAAATAGTGTTTTGAAAATTTAGAGAAGGAAAGCTGTCCCCAAACTTTTGACGGGCGGTGCATGATGTGTCCTCTCCTCTTCTGCAACTCTTCCCTGATTTGCTTCACAGACTCAAGAAAAAGTTACAAGACGTCTAAAAAAAAAAGGTCCTGCAGCATACACACATTTACATACATGTGTTTCTTAGGTAGCTGGCGACTTACACTCTTTACTCGTCTCCTGCCCTTAGACGGCTTCCTCTGCTGGATAAAAATACATATAAATATAATTCTGGAGCATATCAGTATAAGGAACACCAACTTAAATCAGACTGAAACCTTCCCAAAAGCCCACACACCGCATGGGAAATTGAAGAAAACATTTTCCTATCGACGGCTCCAGGCTAATAGAGGAGCTCATCTCGGAGCCCGGCGCTCAATAAGAAACAAATCACATCTCCGACACTCTCCGACTTTCTTTCTCACCTCATTACGTGCTGATTGCTTTATCAATGGAGCGGGGTGAGCGGCTTCAGCCAGACGGAAGAAATATTCTTCACCTTTCATATGAAGCTGCCAGATATGAGACGACATAACCCAGCCGAATATAAAGATGTCTGGCTTTTATATCTGACTAAAATTAAACTGATTTATATTACTACTGTCAGTAGTATTAGTAGTAGTAAATGTTAATATATAACTCTAAGGAATGTTAGAGAAATAAAAATAAATAGGTAAGGCACAAACCTTTAATTGGGGAATAACCTGCAGTGTTTTTCAAAGTTTTCAAACCCTCAGAAGTGTTTTAAATCACACCGCTGTGGTTTTGAAACAGGGTTTGGGTGAAAAATCTACAAAACTGCAAACCAAACTTTCTCAAAATATGATACAGCAACTGTTGTGTGATCTGAGACAAACTGGAACAAGCAGGAATAAACTTTGTCTCTGTTTTTCCTGTGCAGACTGAGGCCACGGCCACACTGATCCGTTCTGTCTGTCCGTCTCCGTTCATTTCAATTCATTTCCAATGAGAGCTGTCTGCTGTCCGGACAGGACCGACGACGCTCCGCCTGTCAGACTTCCATCCGTTGTGACGGACAGAAAGTTCAACCCAGTTAAACTTTTTCTGCACGGATGAATTTGTCACATGTTCCGACGTTTGTTTTGGAAAAAGAGACGACGGTCCGACCAAAACAGAGATAAAACAGAGAAAGTCTGGTATAATGTTGGGATGACTGGAGCTTTTCCAGTTTCTTATTTAATTTATTTTTTCTATGAAGTAGCTCCGTTATGAGCAAAGCCTTCCTGTTCTTCTGCCTCTCCCACCATGTTGACGTTCCAAAACAACGCACGCAAATCTATCAGCAATAACTTTGTCTCGCCTAAAACACAATTCTCAGATTTTAGCTATCAGGGTCGGGCCCAAAAAGCCATAATTTCTAGGGAATGAGGGCTGTGTCTGATAGTTGATCAGCACATGAATGTGTGTGTGGAGGTGTGTTTGAGTTGTGGACGGGTCGACATAGATGGAATAATGTTGGTGTGAGGAGGAGAGGAAAGTGCCCATAATGGCCCATAATTCCTAGCTCCGCCCCTGGTAGACACTAACAGAGGAGCAGACCAATAAAGGAAACATTCGCTGCCTCAAAACAGCATAGAAGTTCCTGATTCAAATGAAAAATATTTGTTAACCTTTATTTCCCGGGGGACGATTTCTCTCTCACACACTCACACTTCCATTCCTCCCTCTCTCAACCTCCATCACATTTTTACCTTTTATTTATCCAGTAAAATCACATGGATTCTCTTTCTCAGCACCAACCTGCTTCCCACTCGCATCATTATCTTCTCCTGCTGTTGGTTAAGTGTTTGGCTCGATGGTGGCAGTTGAAAGGTTGTTAAAACAAACCCTCATAAGTACATTATGAGGGTATGTTTTAGCAAACTGTCTGCATGCAACTCCGGCACAGGGTTCATATATATCAGATATGCACACAATGCCTAATGAAAAATAACTAAAATATTCCTATAGGGACTTTTAGTTTGTCTGTAGTACTCAACTGTAAGTTTCTAGTGACCTTATCATACTTTATGGTATCCAATGGTAAGCAGTATTCCTATGATATTTCTGTTATATTACTTCTAGGGACTTTGGAAAGGATTTGTACATATATTATACAAATATATATAAAGTTTGTATGTATATTGCCCTTACAAATGTTTCTGATAGGATTACACGTAACACTTCTTTTGGGATTAAAACGAACATGTTTAGTTTTTGTAAACCACAAGATGGCGATGTAGTACTGATTTTTGTCTTCTGTTAACAGAGTGGAGTAGCGCATGTGCTTCTCTGTGTGTGTGTGTGTGTGTGTGTGCGTGCTCACCCATTGACATAAAGTAGGCCACTGATCCTTTTCTTAGTCTGAAAAACAAACTTGTTCACACTCACAATCACATGTTGATTCAGACAAAACTCTCCTGTATATCAGTGACTCTCAACATGTTTTTACCTCACCTCCTCCAAAAACAAAGTGACTCCCTCTTTTTATAATTATAATCTTTGACACCAAATTATCATTTCACTTAATAAATTATTGGAAGAAGCCCAGCGGCTGCAAATTAAATCACTTTCACAAAGAATAAAATCATTGAAGTAGATTTGTATATTCAAATTCAGATTGTGTGAATAATACTGTTATCCCCAAACCAACACACACACACACACACACACACACACACACTGAAAATCATCTCCCGACCCCCTAGGCTGAGAAGCGCTGATCTACATCTATTAGCATCCTCCATCACTTTCCACACAGCATTGAAAGAGTGTTCGACGACTTCAGTGAATTTTCATCAGCCAGTGCCACAACACAGAGCCGACCCGTGGGCTCCGCATGCACCAACTATCAATCCACACCTCCATTCATTGGCTGAATAGGTGTTCTGGTGGGGGGGGGGGGGGGGGGGGGGGGGGTACAGACCCACTTCCACCGCTGTGAGGAGAAAACCCACGGGAATCTGTGATTGACTGGAAAACCGTCGGACGGAGCGGAGCGTCGCCTCGGGGTCGACAGCCCACATCTTTGTCAAGTAGAAAACCTTTCCACCACAGCACACACACACACACACACACACACACACACACACACACACACCGCTGCAGGAGAACAAGGGGACATGTTGTGTTTTAGCCGCTGTGTGAGTGTATGCACCCATTTCATTTATTCTACTTAACCTTTATTTATCTGGGGCTGCCCCGTCGAGATAAGAGAAAATCCTTTTTTCAGGGGAGAGCGCTGGCCAAGACAGCAGCAGCAAGATGAGATTTCGTCTTGTTTTTTTCCAGACAGGTCAGTGGACGACTCGAAGAGAGTAGAACTGAATAGAACAGAACAGAACGGGGCCGGTGGAAATTGGTTTTGGTACAGCATGATGGGATACGATGGCATAGCTCCGCTCCGCACACTGACGCATAGCAATAAGTGGACACACAAACACATGAGGGTTCCCAAGCTGAACACAGTATGGTGCAAACACAACAAAAGGTACAAGATTACATGTCAGTGTAAATCCTCAATCTGAGACGTTCAATGCGTTCCATTTATTTTGTGAAGTGTTGTTATTTACTTTTCTGGTGAACCCACTTTCCCTCAACCTGCCTCGTCTGCTTCTACTTCAATTAGTCATTTCCTACATTTCCCAGAATGCCTTTCGACAACCTCAGAGGGTTTGTTGCTTCCAGCTGTGGGTTTTACGTGTAGGTGGAAAGAGCGTTGATGATGGCGATAGTGGGAGCGAGAGTTCTTCCAGTCCAGAGAAAGTGAGAGTCATCCCCCCCCAACCTGTCTCTCTGCTGCAGTGCATTCTGGTCTCTCTGCTGCTCCTGTGGGTGGAGAAACTGGTCTCTCTCCTCTTCTACGATGGATTTCTCCCTGTATGATTGTTGAACGTCTCTCGGTGCAAAATGGCGGCTCTAGAAAGAAGCCCTCGCTCTTTGATTCTGAGGGACTGACATCAAAACCTGACGTTTACCGCTGATGTTTCACATCCTGAAACATTTTCTCATATCAAACTCCACTGTAGCTGCTGGAAATATCTAGCCTGGTAAGACCATCCTGATCACGTGACCTCACATTCTGTTTCGCTCCACGGATCAGTCTGGACTTCTAGCCGGCCACATCGATTTCCTGAAATTACAATGTAACCGGGCCAATCCGGGACTGCGTCGTAGTTGATGACGTGAATGGCGTCTCCCGAAGCAACGAGCGGTAACGTTAACGTTAGTAGAGTAAACACAGCCATAAGTGCAGTTATTGCAGAAATAGACTCAATAACAACAATTAAACAAGAACAAGAGTACGCACTAGCGGAGTTTCTCGGCGGAAAAGACGTTTTCGCCGTTCTTCCGAGTGGATTTGAATTTGGATTCGCTGATTGGCTGAAGGAGTTTGTCTGTCAAGGCGAGTACTCCCGCCCACTGAAATCGATGTGGGCGGCCGGAAGTCCAGACTGATCCGTGGAGCGAAACAGAATGTGAGGTCACGTGATCAGGACGGTCTTACCGGGCTAGGAATTGTCCGGAGGTGATGTCACCTCGTCTACGATTGGCCGGTTATCCACCAAGAAGAAAAACACACCAAACTACTAAATGGACAGAGGAATGAAAAGTGCATCACCGCTGTTTTTCAACAGTGTTAAATGGTTCAAGGTGGATTTTTCCTGTAAGGTGCACACATTGATCAGGACTAACCTCCGGACTGTTGCAGTAGAAACAAGCTTTAAAGCGATGTTTTTCCTTGATGTAGCTTCTGAGCAGATTGCCTCTTGCCTCGGTAAGCCGGTCTATTCACTGCATCTGTATTGTATTGTGCCGCAGGACTTGGCCTTACTCTTTCATCACAAGGCCGCCTGCAGTCATGTGGATGTATGAACGGAGGCGACCGCTGCCGGAGCTTTTGTTCGCCGAGAGGAAAGTCAACCAACACTTTAAAATTTAAATGGGACGCCCTTGAATCCGCGAAACCTTGAAAATGATGAAATTCAGTTTAACCAGGAAGCTGTCCTTAAGGCATGCTGAACATTAAGGTGCTAGTTTTATTTTGTTTTGTTCTTTTTCTCATAGGAAATTAACTAAGAAAATGCTCCTTTACAGCAACTGTAAATAATTAAAATTGTTTGTACCTACTTTGTGTTTTTACACCCAATAATTTAATTTCATTTTGTTTAATTGTAAGTGAAATCAATATTACTCTTATTTATTTTATTTTATTTTACTAAAATCCACATAAAGCGTCTTCTAAGCCTGGCTGTGGCCTCGTATCAGTGTGTGTCTTTAATGCCACGCTGATGCCCTGCTGAATGTGTGTGTTGCTGAAACAAGCTGCCGGTATAGGGGTTCCTCAGGGCTCTATGCTGGTTCTGCACTGTTTTGTACATTTCACATTTTCTCTACTACTACTTTCTATCTCTCTTTCCTTCTCTTTATCTCCCTCACTCTCGCTCTTTCTGCTTTGTACTTTATGTGTTTTGCAATCCTTCCCGCTCTCTTTCTCCATCTCCATTTCTGTATCCGTCTCATCGCTCTCCCTCTTTTGGCTTCCTATATTATGTTGTTTACAATCTCTCTCTTCCTTTCTGTCTCTTCCTCTCCCTCTGTCTTTCTTATTCGTATACTTTCTTCATGCAGTCCAGGGGTTCATCTACATCTGTGTTGCTAGAAAGCAGCAGGCCTGCGGAGTCCGACAGCCAATCTTCCTCCCATCCTGGAGGAATCCCACCGCCTCGCGTTGATGGTTCCTATTCCAAGACGAAATCGCTGTTTGAAATGCGGCGGCCGCTGTGTTATTTCCACGTCTACACGCTGTTATCCAAACCATCACATCTCAGTCACGCGTCGCCAAACGCCGAACACGACGGTTCAGGATCTTGTCTTCTTTGGCAGGAACACCAAGTCCCGTCCTGCACCCACATGGGCCGCTTTCACCCCCTTCAACCACAGTACTTTCTAATGAGTGTGTGTGTGTGTGTGTGTGTGTATCTTTTTTTTAAACTTTAATTTATCCAGGGAAGGTTGACTGAGCTTCATGTTCTTTTTCAGCCCCACCCTGCTTCACATTCATACAAATATTCACACATATTTGCACCTGGGAGCTGCTGAGTATAACCACAATCTTGGTCTGACGTCTACTTCGAGTGTGTGTGTGTGTGTGTGTGTGTGAGAGAGAGAGAGAGAAAGAGAGAGTTGGTGAGTTTTTAAGGTCATTTTAGTTCCTTTCTCCTGTTTTGTGGTTAGTTTTCATGAAAGTAATAATCCGCAACTTTTTCATAGAAATACATTTTGCTATCACCAAATGATATCATACAACAGTGATTCAACCTATTCATAGTATTCCCATGATGTCACGTGCATTTCCTACCAATTTGGCTTCACCATACACACAGCTCATTGGCTATGGCTGTCATTTGACTAGAATCACCTGTTAATTTATTACAATCACCTGTTGTTTTCCTGCCAAGATGGCCGTGTGAGCAGGTGCCTCTCTCCTGGGAAAAATCATCTGCTGCAGTAAAATGTGCCGTAATAGCAGAGTTCCTCTCTCTGTTAATCAAAGCGATGGATAAGGGAACAAATGAGCGTTTGTACCTGTGGGTTTTCATCTTGGACAGCCTGAAGCGTCTGCCAGAGGGAAGAGATTCAGTCCACAGTCTGACAGGATGGACTGAGCGCTGTGCAGGACTTCCCTCCAGCAGTTCTGGCCTGTTTGACTCTGATGATCTTCCCACCTTGTCTGACAATGCGGTACAATGCAGTTTTGCTTTTGACACTCAGGTTATAAAACCAACCGAAAACAGAAAAACATAACACTGACTCAATAAAAGCCCTATAAAACATTATCATCAGGTGCCTGTCTATGTTAAATGACATAACCCCTAACCCTTCTGCACATCAGTGTTCACATGAAGACGCAGACAAAGAAAAGGGAAGAAACTCACACATCAGCAACAGAAAATCCAAGGAAAAAGAAACGGAAAGCAAGCTGCAAAGGAAAAGGAAAGTGTCTCTGAGCCAAAAGTAGAGTGAACATCGGCGTTGGCTTCCTGTGAGGGATCTGCATGCAGCCCCTCACTAAACAGGTGTACAGTTCCTATGCACACACATACATTTCCATACACTGTACATGCATACACTCAGACACTACATTTTCATTCTTTTGTCTAGGGTTTTTGGTGATGAGTTGATTTGCTAAAGATGGATCCTATTTAGCTGATTAATGCATTAGCTGGATTGTTTTCAAGAGATGTTTCTGTTTGTGTGTTTCGGGTTTGTTTCTGATCATCCGCTCTCTCTCTCTGAGGTTTACTTCCTGTTTCAGCGTTGTCATGGAGGCGCGCCCATGAGAGTGTTGCTGACGAGGCGCTGGTGATTTCAATCAGCCTTATTGGGGGGAGACCAAGTGGACTGAGGAGAGGGGGGGGGGGGGGGGTTGTAAGGGAGTTAAGTTGTGTGTTTGATTGTTTAGGGGTTAAATGTATAGTTTGGGTAAAATGTAAATGTTTATATGGTGTTTTGGAAAAGATTGTGTAAAGATAAAATGTTAAGTACTTAACATATGCATATATTTTTGCAGCTTTTCTTGTAAATATCACCCCTATTGTATTTGCAGTGGTTAGACTCAGGGCATTTATATACCGGGTATTCAGTTGTCGGGGTGGCTGGTTGTGGGTAGAGGGGAACCCTTGTCCTGCTGTTTCGTTTTGTAAATATGGCCATGTAAAAAATGCAGTAAACGACAGAGTTTTGATGAACTTGACCTCTGAGTGGATGCTGTGCTTCTTCCTCCTCGTTGTACATCTCAGTAGCCGCTGCTATCCTGCAGTATGTAAGGGGAACTCCACCACCGAAACCTTACACTTCCAAAGATGAAAACCACTCCAAGACTAGAAAATGTGCTCAGTAGAGCACAGACCTCCGCCATGTGTGACAACCACCTTTTGGTGATATCCCACGCCCCAAAACCATGCCTCCTTTTGGCCAATCGACATGAAATGTTAATCAGTTCTTCCTTGACCCATAACCAACCTTCATACCAAGTTTTGTGCAAGTCCGTGCCGAACTTTTTGAGATACCCTGCTAACAGACGGACGGACAGAGGTGATGTTTTCTCCTGCGTCTGTGTGTCCATCTGTTAGGGAGAAGGAGGGAGAATGCAGACGTGGCTCTTTTCCTTTTGGACTAGTCGGTTTCACTCTCATTTATTAGCTGCAGTCCACATTGAATGTCTTTATTGTCCAGTGCCGACATGGAGTGCAACACGCCAAAGCAACGAGTGCAGATCAGCAAAGGTGTCGCCAAAATCAAGAAAAACAAGAATCTCACGCATTGTCACTGAAGAGAATCAACAGTCAAAGTCTTTCTTCCTTTGCTCAGCCTCTCACCTTTTCTCTCTCTCTTCTTGCCTTTGTCTCTCACTCATAGATAGAAGATGAATGCATGAAGGAGAACTTCTACAATGACTGCCACTGTATGCAGTACTGACGTCAGACATTACAGTTTCATGTTACAGTATACTGATTTGTTTCTACTGTGCAGCATTCAAGACTGAATTGCCTGCAGCATTGATGAGGTATAAATACACGAAGAAGGATTTCTACAGTGGCTGCCACTGTATACAGTATTAATGCAGGATAAACACATGACAGAGGACTTCTTCTGTTTCGACCGCATCGCGTGATCAATCACACACGAGGCGCTGAGGGATGAAATGAGAAGATAATTAAATTGCATGAAATAAGAGGGACGTTGTGTGTGAAATGACCCGCGGTGCGCACAAGGATGAATTCATTGATTCACAGCAAACTTTGTTCAGATTCTGCAAATTACATCTTTTCATTTTCCTCCACACGGCTCTTCTTCTCATCAATAGCCGTCCTTGAGCTCACAGACACTTCAATATCCTTTCTCTGCCTTGCCCAACACCCCCTTCCGTTTTTTTTCCCCACTTCCTGTGAATTGCACGTCAGCACATATCTGTGAAATATAATGGTTTGATGGAGTGTCTTTGTGTGTCTTTACAAACCTAATGAATGGCGATGAAACTTTACAGGCTTGTTGGTGAACCTTGACGCCCCCTCGCCTCTGGCTGCAGTGATTTACAGGTGATGTAACTGCATGTTTTCTGAACTGCTGCCTTCATGCTCAGATCAGATTTTTTTTTTTGTCTTAACTGTTCTCATTCATGTTTGAAAAGCGACCCCATATCCGACAACGGACTTGTACCGTGAAACGACCCGCATGCACAAATTAGCCACAACAAATGACGTCATTTTTGCAAGACGGTACATCATGGAAGCTGGTGAAAGTGAAAGTGGAATTGCGGTCCAAGCGTTATTTGCAGTGGAGGTCGGATGAGACTTTGCCAGCCGATGAAGATAACCACCATGTTGTTGCTGTCCTCCATCTTTTTCTGAAGTGCGTCCACGCAGAGTGATGACAGTGATGTGAGGCGAAAACCACATCAACTCCGATCTGACCGATCAGATTCTGGCCGCTCTGCAGCGTGTCAGATATGTATTGGATCTTGGACAACATATGAATGTCGGCCAAATCTGATTTATAAAGATCAGATTCCAGGTGTGTTTTGGTGTTCACACTGCTCCGAAAACACCAGATCTGTGTCACATGCTGGTAAAACAATCAGATTTGGGCCTCTTCCACCTGTAGTGTGAAGTTAGGCTGCGGCTCCCAAGCGGAAACTGTTTGGAAAAATCAGATTTTGCTCTTATAACTAGTTACTTGAGACATTAGAGTTTCGTCTGTGTAGCATTCCAGACAAAACTGTCTGCAATATTAATGAGGCATAAATGCTTTAAAGCTGCGGTATGCAACTTCTTTGATATTGAAATAACAATAAATGAATAGAATATATTCTAAATTGTCAATGTGTGAAAAATGTTGTTTTTCTGCTGTGAATAATGCGAGTCTCTGCAATAAGCTGAAGGTAGATGAGTTGGGTCCAGGAGAGATCAGATCAACACTTTTTATTCTATTAATAAACTACATAGTACAACAAAGTGAGCAAACGTTTTGCATGGCTTCATCAGGTTCGCTCCACAGCCAATCAGCAACAGGTGTGCGTGTGTGTAGGTAGATGGGTTTACAATGGACATGTGACCAAAGGGATTCATGTGACTTCACCAAATATCTTCATATTGAAAATGAGCAAGCTCTTTGTGGCCTACAATAAAAAAATATTCCAGTTCTACACCCAAGAAGAGCGTCCGACATCCATCACAAATACTCACAGCTAACTGCATCTCTCTTCTATCACAGAACAACCATGTAAATTAGGACTTGCCATCTGATATGAAAGGATGAACCATTACATATTATATTGAAATATACATTTACATCTTTCAATAATAGGAAACAATTTTAGATGGATTTCATAAAAGAACTTCTTGAAAATAATATAGAAAAATATCAGGAAGGATATCTGACAGTTCTATTCAGAAAAGATACTCTATGTAAATATATCACACTTAAACAATATACATACTTTATATACCTTTTGGAAACTTGATGAGTAGGTGTCGGTTCCTCCTTCACCCGCTTTGACAAGAGCGGACTGGAGCCGGCGGTCGGGTCGTGATCTGCATTTAAACTGTCAGCATAACTCAGCAGATTAACTCTCTGACGGAGAAGAGCTATTTAACTTTTTTATTACCGCTCTCACTAATGAGAAACAGATGAGAAGGTCTACTAGGGAGGTGTGTGTGTGGGTGTTTTAGTGTGTGTGTGTGTGTGTGGATTAGACCAATATACTGGGCTCATATTGGCCTTTTATTAAATATCAGATATCAGCCAGTCACTGTCTGATATGATGGAGGTTCCTCCTGACCGCAGACGCAGAAAAACACGGAAAACCTGACATGAAATTTGATTTGATTTTTTTTTTTTTTTTGTAAATTAACTCCTAAGCCTATAATATCCCAGAGTTTCTCCCAGTGTGGTGGGTCACACTGCCTTAAGGAGATAACCCTGAAACAATTTAATTAGTCTGTGTTTCATGCTGTTTCAGAGGCTTTTCCACCCTGACAAGGAGAAAATTCTGGAGGAAAACATTGAATACAGTTATTTTTTTTGGCTTGAAAATGGTCAATTTTGAAGATACTGAATTTTGACACAAATTTGGCTTCAGTCTCAAAATATCAAGTATCAGGCTTTAGAAAGTCACATCAATCAAACCCTAAATGTGTGTGTGTGTGTGGGGGGTGTGTGTGTGTGTGTGTGTGTGTGTGTGTGTGTGTGTGTCAGACTGCAGGAGGTTTGTAACAGTTGAAGGGAGTCTTTCAACATCTCTGAATTCCTGCATAATTAATGCTACATAGAAGTGATAGTGTTGCTGTGTCTGCTGGTATCAGGTTGAGTGTGTGTGTGTGTGTGTGTGGGGGGGGGGGGGGGGGGGGAGAGAGAGAGAGACATTCCCTCCGTTTTCTCTCCCTTTGAACACACACACACACACACACACACATGTATGTACAGGGCGATGAACTCTGACACCAAATGATCTGTATTTTCCGCTCTCAGGCTCTTTTACTTGATTTATTGTTGGACGAAGCCTTGAGGAATTTATGACAAGGATTAACCCCATAATCATAAATTTTCACATTAGAGATATTTTTTTCCCCATTCCATAAATCACCTTGTAACTCCCTGCTGCGGTCACGACCCCCAGGACTGAAAACTACCACCTTAAAGGTCTGAGGGGAACATAAATGTGTTTCTGTCTGCACCATTAGTGCAAAATTAGGGTTTGATCAATATGAGGTTTAGGATTTAGACCACGGGACACTAAAACTCTCTATTGAAATGCAGGATAATAATGATAGTACTTCTAATACTTGTTCTGCTGCACTAGAATCACTTCAGCTTCCCATAGGCAACCAGTGTAGTATTGATCAATTCTACAATCAATATGTAATCAATCAAACTGCATCATATCAGAGGTGGAAGACACTGACTGGACCAGATCTGATGTCAGCCTCATATATTGATCTAATCCCAATCAAAACGCCTCTCTTTTAAGTTGCTCTCAACACCTGTGTGTGCGTGTGTGTGTGTGTGTGTGTGTGTGTGTTTGCATCTGTATATGTGAAACTCTTTGTGAGTTATTTAGTGATGAAGTGTTGTCATTTACCCAGTTTCCCTCAAACTGCCTCGTCTACTTCTACTGCAGTTAGTGATTTCCTACATTTCCCAGAATGCCTTTCGACAACCCCCAGGCGTGAACTTGTTGCATTCAGCTGTGGGTTTTATGTGTAGGTGCAGATAGCGAGTTTTTCCAGTCGAGAAAAAGTGAGAGTCGCCGCTTACGAAAACCGTCTCTCTGCTGCAGTGCATTCTGGTCTCTCTGCTGCTCCTGTGGGTGGAGAAACTGGTCTCTCTCCTCTTCTACGATGGATTTCTCCCTGTATGATTGTTGAACGTCTCTTGGTGCAAAAATGGCGGCTCTAGAAAAAAGTCCTCGCTCTTTGAATGTGAGGGACTGACACCAAAACCTGGTGGAATGGTGATAATGGAATATGAAAATGATAAAGAAAGGATGGGAGAAAGAGATGGAAGTTTATATTTTCATCTGTCAAGCAAGTTTTAAGCAAACTTTTCCTTTAAGAGCCTACAGAGAAGCTCTTGCTCTTTTTTATTCTGAAGGACTGACATTTACCGCTGATGTTTTAGATCGCTGAAACACTTTCTGCTATCAAACTGTGTAAATGGGAATCGAGTAGACGGCCTAGGGAAATAACAGGAGAAATGGAAAACCAGAGTGCTCAGTCTTATAACTGGTTTATTTTACAGTGAGAAACAAATGTCCATAGCCGTCTTGACAAAATAAAATAAAAATCAGAATAAGTCAGGATGCCAAAAATAAAACCAAAGCTTTAGGTTTCCTCACTCCAACAAACTGGTTACTGGTACAAAGCTCAAGCATCATACCCACATCCTCCTCTCTCAAAGTCTCAACACAGACTGTTTAAATATATAAGCATCAATCAAGCCTCAACTCCCTGGACCAAACTACTTTACCAGAACAGGGGTTATCTCAAACTTGACCTAAAACATAGGTAAGCATATCCAAAAGTCTGGACTTTGCTGGACTTGCTGACCGATTTCCGCTCACCAAAATCCATAAAGTCTGTAAGGGCTTTCATGCAGACTTTTGGGGGGCTTTATATGGACTTCCAGTGAGCGCCTCGCCAACTCACATATTTAAAATTCATCGTAGTCCGTGAGTCCATAGTCCGCACATCTGGATTCAGCCATAGAGTCAGTATAACAATTGACATATTTCTTCAACAAAGTACATGAAGGTAAGTTGGTTCCCTTCCACTATACAACACAAACAAAAAAACACAAAGGATGATTTTACTCCGAATAGAAACTTTCCCACATAACAGTAGAGCTCAGTGACATCAGACACCCTTAAGCACTGTGCCGACACCCAACAATACTCTTTTCATTGGTTGCCAACTGCCATAAGACGCCAAAGAAGAAGAAGAATAAGCACCGCTGTTGTGTGAGGAAAAACCAGGGGCCGGATTCACAAAACCCTCTTAAGAAAAAAAATCTTCTCAAGTGCCATCTTTTTCTTAACTTTAGGAAAAAATGCTATTCTCAAAAACAGTCTTATATATTTTCTTAACTTTCTTATGTTTCTTCCTAAGAAAAAAATTACGAATAAATGGTATTCTTGAAATGAAAGTTCTCAAATTTGTTCTTGATTTTTTTTCTTAACTTTAAGACAGCCCTTCACCCTTCAGCCCTTCAAAGGTAAGCCTCTAATATCATATATTTAAACACATTTTAGACAAGTAGGTTATAGTTCAAAGTCTTCATAGGTTCCTCTACACCTAACATTAAGATTAACATTTATTGTAAAGCTTTATTTGGTGTAGAGCCAGGTGCCTCTGTCTCATGTTTATTGAAAATAAGCTAGCAAATTTTACAGTTACCAACAGCAACCAATGTTTAAATCTTTGCCCTAAAGTTGCCTTAAATATGTTTTTCCCCAATTGTTTTGTAGATGGAAGCACTTTAGATTGTCTCCTAGCCTCAATGGTAGTAAGCATAAAGTTTATTAACCATAATTAATTCAGGCCCTATTTTGAGAAGTTCTTAAGTAGGAAAATTGGTAACACTTTACAATAAGGGTACACTAAGTTAAGGGTTAGTTAATGCCTAATAAGGGTTAGTAACTGCTTAATAATGCTTAATTAACAGTTAACTAATGTGTAATTTACTAATGGTGTTCATGTTAACTAAGGTATTAATTTATAGATTATTTAATAGTTTATAAAGATGACTATTAAATTATGTATAAATTAATACCTTAGTTAACATGAACACCATTAGTAAATGATTACAAGACACATAAGTTAACTGTTAATTAAGGGTAAGTTAATGCTTATTAAGCATTAACTAACCCTTAATTGTTGTGTGTTACCGGAAAATTAAAGAAATTCGTAAGAAATGAGACTGTTACTAAGAAAATATTGAGGAATTGCACTTAAGAGCCTTCTTAAGAACTTCCTAAAATTTCCTCTCATGTCATTTCTTAAGATCTATCTTAAGAACACATTGGTGAATCCGGCCCCGGGACAGCATGGGGGCTAATCCATGTGCATGATGGGAATGGGATGATGGGAAGGCGGTAAAATGGCTAACAAACAGTTTTCATCCAGATGTTTGATAGTGACGGGACTGAACTGATGCTGAACGATTAACCTGAACACACAGTTGGAGTCTGAGGCTGAGAAATGTGCACACGGAAGACTGAAGTGAGACTGAGGCATGCTGGGACAGATACCGATCTGCCCATGGTACTCCTGATAGAAACACTATCGCTGCTCCGGCTACAGTAGGGGAAAGGTTAAACACACACACCTTCACAAACATGGGCACACACACACACTTGTACAAACATACACACACAAACACACCTGCATTATGCACATGTGAATATACATTCAGAAACACTGACACACACACAGTACACTCATACACACATTCACACACATAAATGATCGCCGTGATTTATAGTCTACTGTATTTTCGATCCATATTGCTGTCGACTGCATGTGTGTGTGTGTGTGTGTGTGTGTGTGTGTGTAATGCGCGTTTTGTTGTGTGCCTGTTTATAAATTGGATGTTTGTGTGTGTGTGTATGTCTATATACGTGTGTATCTGTTTGTGCATGTAGCTGTGTGTGTATGTGTGTGTGTGTACTTGTCCTTTTCTGATTGAGGGGAAAAAGCCATTCAGTGTCTATGAGGCAGTTAAACATGGCAGCATGACTTACTGCTGTAATGATCTGCAGACTGGATGGATGTTGACTGAATAATATGATCTGGATCCGGAACCAACTCATCCATATTTACACATGTCGTCATCTGTGGATTTTGGATTTGCAGCTGCACGCGTGGGGAAATGTCAAAATGAAAACACATAAATGTTAGTGATTTACCCGGGGAGAGTTGACTGAGCGGCATCCTGCTGCACGCTCACACAGTCACATACTTCAGACTGGGAGCTGCCCAGTACAACCAGTCTGCTGTCACACATGGGTGCTGGTTGGGTATGGTACGGTTATATAAGCAGTTTTTATCATTATAACAAGGGTCAAGTGAAGAATTGCCAGAAATGTATTTATGGCTTATACATTTGTACAAATTGTATATTCTATAATTGGTCCAGTTTGTCCCCAGAGATTTTGTCAACTTAAATACCGTAAATCCTCTAATAGTGGCCAATTAAAAGCCGGGTCTCCGATAATGGTCGACACGACACGAATGGATAATGTCGACACGAACAAATAAAGGCCGGCCTCAAATACAGGCCGGGGAAAAAAACAGAAGGAAACAAGACTAGCCCTCGGCGCGCCGAAACCTCCAACAGCGATATGATATAACTGTATAGATTCTATTCTTAGCTTCAGTTAGCTTCAGTTAGCTTCAGTTAGCTTCAGTTAGCTTCAGCTTACATGCAAACAACGGTGGATACCGGTAAACTCCTGCTGCCTGTGTGTAACTGTAGTTTGTAGTAACGTACAAGTGCCACAAGACGGCTTGGCCGGCGGAAGTTTCTGGAGCATGCCGTCGTCGATTACCGTAATTATCGTAATGCATTGCAGTAACAAAAAAATGTCTACCTAACGAACCCCAACAGAAGCAGATTAGAAAACAAGGAGGCTTCGTACTAAAATATGAGCAAATATACTTATCAAACAGAGAGAATTAGAAATAAAGGCCTGTCTCTAATATAAGCCTGCTTCCAATAAAGGCCTGGTACCCTCTGCAGTTGAGGTAAATAAAGGCCCGGGCCAATATTAGAGGATTTATGGTATACTGGTATATGATATATTTTCTGGCGGTTTTTAGACGCGCATAAAAGTTAAAATATTTTCAACTTTTCAGCGCGAGGCACGGAGTCGCATCGCTCGTCAATGTCACACTTGGGCTAGTAGGCAGCCAATCAAATCAAGCAGAAGGCGGGCTTTCCTTCCTGTTTTGATGCCATTTGATGTGGTGGGAACGGCAGGACAGAGGAAAACACAGATGAAAAGCTATTATACTAGCGGTCTTTAACCCGGTCGTACACGCAGCCCCGCTCCACAGGCGCCCCACAGAGCTGTTTTGCCCGACGCGGTCTGCCTGGGCGTTTTTGAAGCGGATGCGCCCGTAGCGACGCTTCTCGGTGCGATCGCCCCCTAAGAGAAGGCTTCCGCACACCATCTACTTGCAAATGTCAAAGAGATGGTGTGCGGTTTCTTTTCTTTTTTTTCCCAGCACCCATGACCCTGAACTTGTCAGGTGTGCAAACTTTATTTTATTATTCATCAATAGTCAACTGAAATCTCCTGTCAACCTCATGGCTCCATCATGGAGGTTCATTGGAGAATTGGCTGTATGCAAATAAAGGCTTGGATAATTGGCTGTATGCAAATAAAGGCTCAGTATATACTGTACCAGAAAAACAAAGATTATGATGTAGGTGTAGGTCAACTCAGTAACGTTCTCAGTAAAAGTGAATAGTGTGATAAGGTGGATTTGTTTCCAAATGTATGTTACTGTGACACAGTAAACTGTCTTGTCTCTACTCCAAAACACTCTGAGCTAGAAACACTAAATCAATCGGATGGATCAGTGATGAAATAATCAGTTCCCAGTCAAAAACAGCACAGACATTAATTGTTTTCAATTTTGTTGAGACGTTTAGAAACACAATAAGCTGTGCTCAGCCACTGTTCACTTGTGAATGTGTAATTATGAGTGTATGTTATACCAGTGAGTGAATGTGTTTGCATGTACACTTGTCCATGCATTTGTGTGTGTGTGTGTGTGTGTGTGTGTGTTGCTCTGTCAGGTCAAGGCTGCTGTCCGTCAGCAGACAGAAGCCTTGTGTGTCTGCAGCCTCATCAGTTTCCTCCTCTGTCTGTTCTGGTTTCAGACAAAGAGGCTGTTTCAGGTGTTATCAGCGCTGAGCGAGGCGTCTCCGGCCTCGGCCTCGCCACGGCCCGCTGCTCCTCCACAAGACAAGAAGAGATTTATTTCACTTTATCTGAACTTATCATAAAGCCACACTTCAGCCACGAGCTGTGGATTGGAAATTTCCAGTCAGAAAGTTCATTTTAAGGATGCAGAATGTTCTTTGGTTGATACTGTGATGTGCAAGGTCTGCAAATTCCTAGCTGTTTAGGGCCGAGGTTTGCAAACTTCTTTTACTAGGGTTTGACCGATATGGATTTTAGCTGCCAATATCCGATATTTTGTGCTGATACTCAGTCACTGTTTCCTGCAGAGTTTTATTCATGTCAGGGTGGAAAAAGCCTCTGAAACATCATTTAGACCATCATGAAACACCAAAACACAGAGTCAAAATGCATCATCCCTCCCAGTTTCATCACAATCTGACGAGCAGTTTCTGAGCGTATGGCGTTTTGGTATGAAATGCTTCAAAAACACCTGGAAAGCTTTAAAGCTACACTAAGCAATTTTCTGACCACTAGAGGGCGACAGAAACTGCAACACATTTGTAAACACACACAGAAAAACTGCTGGGCTACAGAAGCCCCTTAGGACAAACCGTGCATAAAATAAACGTACCTACGGAGAAATGTCGCCGGTTAACAGTCTCGCTTTGCCAGATTTTTCTCCCACTGAAGGTCACATGTCCCACAATGACAAGTGAAGAGGCAGGTAGCAAGTTTACTACTTAACGATTCGCCATTACCAGAAATGTTTTCAGGGATGGGAGGAGGAGAGCGCCGCTGACAAGCAGCAAGGGAGGAGAGGAGCTAGTTTAAAAAAAAAGGAAAAGCTACGACTCGGGCCGAATTTGACAACTTTAGTTTTTTTGAGAGCTGCTGCTCTGTCACAAGATAACAAAATATATCCAAATTTCCTTTTATGATAAGAAGTCAGCTGAGTAACTTAATATTCTTCTCCCTCTCTCTCCATTTAAAGTCAAGTCACTGGTTGCTTTATTGTTATGAGACAGAGACTCCATGCACTGCTTCAGCATACAGTGATAAAATTAACTGCAGTCACAGTTATGATTAAAACATAATAAATTAGACCAAGACTAATCTATTCAGTAAAGCTGCTTATTTCCTTTATGTGTGAAGTAAATCAACACATTGTGCAGCTAATATTGCAACTCATCTGTCTCTCATTTCAGTTCAGTAACTTTACAGGCAGACTGCTTATTGCAAACAATATTGCTTTTATACAAAGCAGTGTGTAAAATGTCAGTTCTCAAAAACCATTCAAACCACAGAGATGATTGGGGACTCGGTTTGAAAACATGCACAATACTTTAAATGCATATCACCAATATAATATGATAAAACAGTTCAGAAATTGAGGTGTGGTTATGTATAGTTATGTTTCTTTGTTATACAGTTTATTATATATCGCTATATTATATATCATACTTATATTTGTTATATATCAGTCCCTGTTTGTCCCTGTTTCACTTTCTCTGTTTTGTCTCTCTCACCTACTTGCATCACTGAAAACACGCACACACACACACACACACACACACACACACACACACACACACACACACACACACACACGGCAGGTTGAGTGATTTACTGTGTGTGTGTGTGTGTGTGTGTGTGTGTGTGTGTGTTCCCTGCAGGCTGTGAGGGCGACAACAGCAGCAGTGTGTCACAAAAATATTTATCATCAAATTAATGGGAACGTCCCAAAACCAGCAGGACCAGCAGAACAGCTAGAGAGAGAGAGAGAGAGAGAGAGAGGGAGAGGGAGAGAGAAATAGAGGGAGAGAGAGAGAGAGAGAGAGGGAGGGAGAGAGAGAAATAGATGATTGAGGGAATGGCAGACCGACAGAGAAAGAAAGACACAGAGACAGCTAGAGAGAGACAGAAAGAGAGTGAAGGAGATAGAGAGAGAGACATAGACAGATAAATAAAAAGAGACATAGACAGACATAGAGATAGAGACAGATAGAGAGACAGACAGATAGGGAAAGGGACAGGGAAAAAAGAGAGAGACAGAGAGAGAGAGAGAGAGAGAGAGAGAGAGAGAGAGAGAGAGAGAGAGAGAGAGAGAGAGAGAGAGAGAGAGAGGGGCAGAGAGAGAGAGAGAGAGAGAGAGAGAGAGAGAGAGAGAGAGAGAGAGAGAGAGAGAGAGAGAGAGACAGACGGATCTTGTGTTGTGTGTATTAGTGGAGCATAACTGTGTCTGAACCAGCAGATCTGCTGGGAATTTGCTCTTGTTTCCTGGGACCTGCTGTGCCCTCTCTCACACACACACACACACACACACACACACACACACACACACCGGCACACACCGGCACACACAGGCACACACACACACACACACATACACACACACACACACACATACAGGAGATCTGGGCGGTCTTGTACCTCCTGCTCCAGCACCATCTGCCCGCTTGATGCATAGGCATACCAACATCCCCCTGACACACACACACACACACACACACACACGCTTGTATTACTATATTTGTGAGGACCTTCATTTACTACATTCATTCCCTAAACTAAACCTCATCCTAGTTCTAATATTAACCCAGAAAGCAGCCTGAAACTAACTTTAAAGGAAAAATCCATTCATAAAAACACTTTAACACTCTTTAAAAACACAACTATGGATGATGTACTTTGCATTCCTGGCTCCATTTAGCAGTTTGTTGTATTTTTCTTCTTGGTGGATAACCGGCCAATCGTAGACGAGGTGACGTCACCTCCAGATGTTTCCAGCAGCTACAGTGGAGTTTGATATGAGAAAATGTTTCAGGATGTAAAACATCAGCGGTAAACGTCAGGTTTTGGTGTCAGTCCCTCAGAATCAAAGAGCGAGGGCTTCTTTCTAGAGCCGCCATTTTGCACCAAGAGACGTTCAACAATCATACAGGGAGAAACCCATCGTAGAAGAGGAGAGAGACCAGTTTCTCCACCACAGGAGCAGGAGAGAGACCAGGATGCTTTGTTCTAGACGCTCAAAGGGAAAATCCACCCTAAAACACTTTTTAACGCCGCTAGAATTCACCGCTGAGTTAAAATCTCTCAGACAGCAGCAGTCTGGTTCTGATGACACTTGGAGGGATGATGCATCATTCATGAGGGACGACATGTTTACTCGTTTTATTTTTGGAGACATTTCAAAAGTTCGCTTAAAAATTGCTTGACAGTTGGATGGAAACAGAACTTCTCTCTCTCTCTCTCTCTCTCTCTCTCTCTCTCTCTCTCTCTCTCTCTCTCTCTCTCTCTCTCTCTCTCTCCCATTCCCACCCGTTCTCTCTCAAACTCTCTTTATCATTGTCATGTCACATTCTCACCATTCCCCTCTCTCTTTCCCTCTCTGTTTCTTTCCTCTCTCTGCCTGTCTCTGTCTCACACACACTTAAATATACACACACACACACGTACACACACACACGCACACACACAGCATGCCACTGAGCGCTGACCAGGCATCAGCTGGTCAGAGGATGAACAGGGGATTTAGGTGTGACGTAATGCTGGTGAAGCGTGAACGCCCCTCCTGACCGCACACACACACACACACACACACACACACACACACACACACACACACACACACACACACAAACTAACACACGCAAACTAGTGTGCACTCTCACTCTCTTTCTCTCTCTCTCACACACACAGGTGCACAAACTTGCACACACACTAGTATCTACTCACTCTCCCTCTCTCACACATGGACCTTCAAACACACACACACACACACACACACACACACACACACACTCATCACTGTAATGTGTCTCCGCGGTTACTTTTACAAACCAGCTTTCTGTTCTCCTGCCAGATTACACTGCTCATTTCCTGACACACACACACACACAAACATATTTATACACAAATACATGCAGACCCATATACACTCATACACACTCTCTGTCTCACACACACACACATTCACATTTACACTTACACACATAAATGCTTGCACGCCCCTAGGCACACACACACACACAAACACAGACACACAGACACAGACACAAAAACATGCATACACAGACAGACATATTTACACAAAAATAAGCATGCATGCCCACACACACACACACACACACACACACACACACATGCACCCACAAACCCCCCTGACAGTTTTATTGGCGTCTCTGTCTCCTCAATGGGAATATTGGCTCATATTTTTAAGCCCCAGACACAAATGAGCTTTAATATCATCCAACGTGTCAGAGAGGAGAAACAAGTTCCTCCATGCAAATGAGCCTTTTATTATCCTGCTGCTGCCTGCGCTCTGCACTCCTCTCTTCAGTCTGCTGCGGATCAGTGTGAACCGTTTCATCACCATCAAAATCACTACCCGAAGTTCATCATTCAACGTACTGAAAATCACGAGGATCCTGACAGTTTTACATATATATACACTACCAGTCAAAAGTTTGGACGCACGCATTTTTCTTTATTTTTACTATTTTGCACATTTTAGAATAACAGTAAAGACATCAAAACTATGAAATAACGCAAATGGAATCATGCAAGTGTTAAACAAATCAAAACTATCTTCTATTTTAGATTCTTTAAAGCAGCCGCCCTTTGCCTTGATGGAAAGGCAAAAGGCTTTGGAAAGAAATTCATACATAGGATCAACTTCACTATTCATATTTGTCTAAGAAACTAATTTCAAGCATTTAAGCAGAAGCCTTTAGATCAAAATGGCTTTAAGAGAATGAAAAACATAGAACATTCAGTCAGGTGGGTCCAAACTTTTGACTGGTAGTGGATTTTAATCATATTTTATAATTCTACTACACTTCTGCTATACTTTGCAGATCCTGTTAATGCTGGAGTCCATAAATAGTCTGTAACAGTGCATTTTTTGCACATTTTCATATTCATACATTTCTACTTAAAGTAATAGTCTGTGACATTTTCATATCGCCTAAATAAATATCTGTGTTTCTCCTCTCTATCTGCCTGCTAATCAACAGTGATCCAGCCTATATCCAGTTGATAAAAGCTTTTCCATTTCCTGTTCTGAGCTGCCGGTGTCTGGTCGCTCTTTCCTGGGAAACGTATCAAAGGAAGTGATGCGTTTTACATTTCCTGTGGTGTTTGGAATCAACAGAAGAAGAACAACTGGGTAGTTAGCATGAGCAGCGATAGCCACCATGGCTGAACAGACAGAGAAAAGAGAAACTCAAACTGCATCAACAGGAAAATCCAAGCTCCGCCCCACACTGTTTGATTGACAGGTGATCTCTGGGAAGTGCAGTGCAGAAACACCACAGCAACGAGCGCTGAGCAGCAAAGATGGAGACTAAATAAAAACAAATACTGGGGTTAAGTCCTTTTCTCCAGGGCGTTTCTATTGGCTGTTGCAGGGTTCAAACCTGTGACTGTCCAGTTACAGGACAGCAAGGGGATTCGAACAAGATCCTCCACGCAGGAACGCACCGTCATAACCTGTTAACCACAGAGCTGAGGCGGTTGTGCGGTGGATAAATTTGCATTCCTTCATAATTTGCATACGGCTTCAT
Organism: Centroberyx gerrardi; assembly: GCF_048128805.1. Taxonomy (NCBI): domain Eukaryota; kingdom Metazoa; phylum Chordata; class Actinopteri; order Beryciformes; family Berycidae; genus Centroberyx; species Centroberyx gerrardi. The sequence continues at coordinate 26,666,124 of NC_136012.1, forward strand.
TTGCCCACACAAATGCAAACGGAAGCGACCTGTTACCTTTTCCCCTGGTTTCCCTTTAGTTCGAAATGGGTCAAATAAAAAAATCCCTTAACTCTTAGACTTAAGTTCATAATAAGATGGGATGAAGTGAAACTTTAATGATTCCTGTGGGGGAAACTGTGTCGTCGCAGCAGCAGAAGAAATCAGCGAAGAAAAAATGGGAGAGAAATAAGAATATAGCAGATATGGGTTATCAGACATAACTCAACCGACGGTTTCAACACCAGAATGTGTTAAGTAAAAATGCATGAATGAAAAGAATTTAAAAAAAAAAATGTGTCAGCATTATGTCCGTGTGCAAAACAGCAAATAACAGCAAGGAGTAATTGAATTAAAAGCGTTGTGTGAGCATCACTCTGCCTCACTTATTGGATACTTTATTGATCCTGTGCAGGGAATCAAACATGAAAAATGGTTCCATGTAATATTCAGTCTAGACTGAGCAAAAGTCAAGGATATGAGTCAGTGTGTGTAGCGTTTCATAAAACTTCCGGACGAGTGTTGACTCAGCAGGGGGTCTAAGTGAAATAAATACTTTGAGAAATACTTCATAACTCTTCTCCTCCTGAATCACAGCCTCCTCTCCAATACCTTCCTCCTCCTCTCGCTCTAATAAGCTCCTACTTTGAAGTAAAAAAAAAAAAATCCTCTTCTGTCCGTTGCGAGCAGAGAACTCATCTCTTCAAGAAATATTTCACATCCCCCTCTCCTCCCTCATGAATCACATCCTCCTCTCCCGCATTTCCTCTGTGCTCTAACGCGCTCCTGTCATGAAGTTATATGGAAACTATCCTTCCTGCCATGTCTCCTCTGCCCTTATTTCCTTTCCTAGCACCTCTCTGTCATCCGGGATCATTCTAGAGTGTCAGGGACAGTGTTGCGGCTTACATGTTACTTTCTTACAGTAACATGTTACTGTAATCACATTACTTTTTCCTTTAACGGAGTAAAGTAAGGCATTACTGTTTTGATTTCAGACAGCTGCTAATGCTCCTAATTACACATTTGATCGCTTATCTAATATCCTGGAGATTTATATGATTTTTTAAAGGTCCCATATGGTGTAAAACTGGATTTCCCTTCCCTCTGTGATGATAAAGGAGTTGGATGGTCTATCTAAACATGGTGAAAGTATCAAAACTAAATCCACACAATCCATATTAGAAAAGCGAGCCTCTAAACGAGCCGTTTGGACTTCCGTAACTTTGTGGCGTCACAAAGGTTCGCTCATTAGCATTTTTGTAATAAATAATAGACTAACAAAGTGTTTTTTTCAAAGCGGTTGAGCGGTTGTCATTGTTTACTACCGGAGAGTTTTCCCTACCTGTAGCCGCCGGGCCGCGGCGTCTCACGTTTCACTCTTGAAACGGTTAGCCAATCAGAACAGAGGGGTCGTTAATATTAATGAGCCTTAAAGACACGGCGACAGAAACGGCCTGTTCTTGGTAAGGCTCAGAGAGATGCTGGAAAATGAACGTGGAGAAATGGATTGAGAGTGTTTTTGGTTCATGACACCACACACACAGCTTTGAATGGACCTCAAGACACAAAATAAAACACTGGAAAGTGTAGAATGTGGGACCTTTAATATTTGTTGTACCAATCACTATGTAACTAAATTTCAGTAATTGTATTTTCATTATTGTAACTATTTAAAATGAACTTTCAATGATAGTAACTTGTCTGCAATATTTAACGGCCCAATCAATGCAAGTAGCACAATCGTTTTAGGGTGTAACACAAAAGTAATGTAACGAGGAGAGCAACTAATTACTTTTCTCTGGGAGTGATAAGTAAAGTAATTCATTACTTTTACAAAAAGTAGGTTGTTGGTGTTGGAGCTGAATCGAGGAGTTGAGGCTTATTCTGCTGTTTCACTCGCTGTTAGTCTCTGTGTGTAAGAGCGTCAGCTAAATGCCTGACATGAAAATGAAATACTCAACAAATCCGTTGTGAAAGTGCTGACATCATCACATGTTGCAGCACTGTTGACTGGCTGTCTGAGACCAGATCAAACAGAGATCATGCATTTTGGCTTCTGACCCAAAAACCTGAAGGGATAATCCACCCTAAAACACAATCACAAGAGTCTGTTTGTAAAATGCAGTTGGAAAATATAAATCATGGCAACAGATTTCTTTACAAAAGCCTTATTCTAGTGTATTAACTCGTGGAAGAGTATTGTAAGCAAACGTCTTGGCTGCTAAACTAAAAAGTTACCTGCCAATAATAATGTTTACTTGCCAAAACAGTGCCTTGCTCAAGGGCATTTCAGCTGTAATTGCTGAGGAAGAGGAGAGCTTTTGTGACTCACTTGTCCCCAGGCAGTATCAAACCAGGGACACTCCAGTCACAAGCAGCTTCTCTAACCTTTACATTACTGCTGCCCAGAATAATCTAAATTCTATTTTAGTGTGGGTTTTCACATTAAAGAGAGCTGCAACTCTGGACGGCAACAAGCAAATCTGTAATTACACCCTTTCCCAAGGATGAATAATCAGTTTTTCTCAGTCTGAAAATGATTCTCATTGTTCTTTGTTGAAGCTCTGTGAAGAAACGCTTAGATGTCGACAAGTTGGTTCTGATCCCGCAGCTCACAGACAATATCAGCAGCAAGTATTTTGACAACGCAGTTTTCCAGGCGTGACGGGTTTGTTCAAACCTGTTAAGTTATGAGAGCTGTCTGTTTGACGTGATGAAAGAGAGTGATTTAGCACATCTTCCTTTCTCTGTCCTCCACTCTGTTTCTGTCTCGTCTCCCTCCTTTCATCCCTCCCTCTTTATGTTTCCTCAATCTCTTTCCTCCTTCCTCATTTTTCTCCCTGCCTGTGTCTGTATCTCTGTCTGTTTTTTCTACGCATCTCCGTCTTTCTAATCTTTCTCCCTCTCACTCTCCCTTTTCCCTCCTTTCTCATTTTTCTTTATCTCTCCGTGGCTCTATCTTCCTTTCTCTCAGTTTCTTTCTCCATCCTCTCCTTCCTCGTTTCTGTCTCTGATGGGATTGTATTCAGATAAAGCCAAAACATCCAGATGAATGAATGCATACAACCAAAAGAAATTGAAGATTGGATCACAGTGGAGGAGGTCAGAGATGCATTTGGCCTTATGCAGCAAAGTGTGAATACAATGCATCTCCAACACACACACAGCAACTAGGGTTTAACCGATGTGAGGTCGATACTGATATTTTTTTGTTGGAAGCTGCTGATAGCCGATATTTTGTGAAGCTATTCAACATCTTATTCTGTGGAATCTGATCAAAATGTTTCATTAGAATCAGTTCAGTTCCCATAGATAACCAGTGTAGTACTGACAAATTCTGCATTAAATATGTAACCAAACAAACTGTAAACAGTCTGTAAATCCTGAGAAAAATGGCGACACACTCTGTTAGTGTGATACCTGAGTTTTTCTGTGAATAGCTTTGTTGAATACTCAATTCTGATTAGACAATAAATGCATTCTGAGGTCATTTTGTTTCACATCCAATCATATCATTTCGCTGTCAAGAAGTCTGGTCAATTTGTTGATTTCTAATCAAATTAACTTGCGCCACCTTGCAGGAAAAAGCAGGTACTACTTACTTTACTGCAGACAAACACTTGGCTAACAGAGGTTAGAAACATGGAAGATCATTTTACAATGTTCCTTTTAATTTATTCAGAGAACCAAACTTCCTGGTTATTGCTGGTTAGCAGCTGAATGGCGAAGTTACCAGACTGGTTACAGTTCTGCTACAGTGTAGCATGGATGATAGCTACAGACGTTTCTATGGTTACAGTTCAAATGTCAAGTTCAAGTGTCAAATGATTAATGTGTGGTTAATTTGGTAAGCAGCTGTGTAATAAGCAGGATGTACAGCAAGCCTCTGCTTCATGTCACGGTCTTGATTCTCCCTGTCCAGGATTATTTTGTGATAATGACCGGCTCGCTGTTCATTATCCCTCCCTACCAACATGATGTGTGGACGTGTGTTGTAAGCCCATGTGAGCTGGACACCTAGAGCATGTGACACTGACATAAAATCAAAAAAATATATCAATCAATCAATAATTTCCTCTGATTTTGTCTGTTTCTCCTGTCTCAGTAGCTCTCTCCATTTCTCTTTCTATGGTTATCTCTCTCTCTCTCTGTCATTTTCTCCTCACATCCTTCCCCTCTTTCCCTCTTTGTATGAAACAAAATTAGACACTCGTCACACCAGAATAGAAAGACAGTAGACTGAACTGAGCGTGCTCTCAAGCTCTGCAGTTCAATCCTCTGTTTGGTCAAATCATCGGAAACAAAATGTCTTCGGCAATGACAGTCATTTCCACATGTGCTGTCCGAACACGTGTTCTCCCTCAGCTGAACTCTCCCTCTCTCTCTCTCTCTCTCTCTCTCTCTCTCACTCTTTCTCTCTGCCACTGAAAAATAAAACATTTCCTCAAAAGAAAAGCAATTTTATCCCTCCCACTATTTTCAGTGAGGTTTTGTTTGGTGAAAATGGAAAGTGGCTCTCTTTTATAAAATGAGAGCAACAGTCACATTTCAGCCTTCTGGAAGAAAGCTTTACAGATAAAAAATAGAAAATGTGCCAGACGGTTTTGTTTGGTTTAAACGCAGACTTTCAAAGTAAGTTTTTTTAAGACAGACTTCACAAACTCCTCAGTTAAGTCGACTCTTCAAGTTTAAACCTTCAATAGGAGGAAGAGGAGGAGAAAATTTGTATTACTTTCACAAGATACATGCACAAATTCGCCCATTTCATACAGTAGTACTATTACAAACAAGAAAAACTGTGTTACAGATGCATAAAATTACGACTATTTCAAGTATAACCTTGGGGCCTGAGATCCAAGCCTTAACTTTTCATTCACTAACACTTATATTCTCTCTCTCTAACTGAATCAATCCTTCAACTCGTCATATATTTCTCATCTGACTCCTTCCATCTGAGTATATTCTTGTTTCTGTGTTATTAATCTTCCTCACTAACCTGTATTTATGGAGGGAGGAGTTTCACTGCACATGTATTTTCTTATCCAGCTCCACTTTGCTTCACATTCACACAGTTTCACACAGTTTCACACAGTTTCACACAGTTTCACACGTTCACACTGGGAGCCGCCCAGTACAACCACAGTCTTCTTCCACTGGACAGCCCTGAAGAAGCCGTTTGGCAGGAGCTGCTTTGCTCAAAGACACTTCAGCTGTAGCTGCTGTGGGAAGGGAGAGTGTTTTTTATTTCTTCAGATTTACCAGGAATGTTTTTTTAAATACACTACCAGTCAAAAGTCTGGACCCACCTGACTGAATGTTTTTCATTCTCTTAAAGCCATTTTAAAGGCTTCTGCTTAAATGCTTGAGATGTGTTTCTTAGACAAATATAAATAGAGAAGTTGATCCTATGTATGAATTTCTCTCCAAAGCCTTTTGCCTTTCCATCAAGGCAAAGGGCGACTACTTTAAAGAATCTAAAATATAAGATAGTTTTGATTTGTTTAACACTTTTTTTGGTCGCTGCATAATTCCATTTGTGTTATTTCATAGTTTTGATGTCTTTACTGTTATTCTAAAATGTGTAAAATAGTAAAAATAAAGAAAAATGCGTGTGTCCAAACTTTTGACTGGTAGTGTAAGGTGAAGCTTTAATGGGGTAATTAGGTCGTTAACGGGATGCAGCAAGACAGTGGATTCTGGTGGAGGATTTGAACCAGTAAGTCTCCGGCCCCCAGGCTGCAGCCGCCCCCGTAAACACAAATCAGTCAAATCATAGGAGCGCTCAGTGAAATCTTGTCATACTTGGTGCCTGCGATCTCTCAGCACCTTAAAATAGGGAAGTTCTCTGAAAATACTGACGCTTTGATCTCCTCAAGATGCTCTGACACGTTTCAATTACAGCAGATGGTTAATACCACCCGAGAAGAAAGTGGAGTTTTAATGTCACCAGATAGGCTGAAGTGGGGCACTTAGCATGGGGAAAGCATTTATGGGTTTACATTTTTTAATGGCTGACTTGTTAACAATTTTAACAAAAGTCAGCCATAAGATCATAAAGAAATAATTTGCACTAATCCACCCCAACTACAAAATAAGTGAAAAAGAATAAACAAATACAATTCACAAAAGTAAACTGATAAGAAAATGCAAAAACGTGCAATATAGTTAATATTATGGAACATACACAGTTAGAATTACATTTATTTTCATTTGATGCAGTTAAAAGATGGTCTGATCCAGACTGAGTATCAGAGTAAATGTCATTTTTACAGTAATTTGTCACCATTTCAACACTGCAGCAGTAGAATAATCCTGGATCACCGGTATTACAAGCAAACCAATAGTAAGGAGGTCAAAGGTCAGAGGTCACGCCATGCCGACAATAGATGAAACAAAATATTCCTGTGACTCTAGAATGATCATGGATGATAGAGCGCTAGGAAAGAAAATGATAACTGTGGAGAAAAGGGAGAAGGGATTTAAAAAAAAAAAAAAAAAAAAATTCAATACAGGAGCATATGAAAAGAAAACTCTTTCTAAAACACTGTTAAAAACAGCTACAATGGAGTCTGATAAGAGAAAATGTTTCAGGATGTAAAACATCAGCGGTAAACGTCAGGTTTTGGTGTCAGTCCCTCAGAATCAAAGAGCGAGGGCTTCTTTCTGGAGCCGCCATTTTGCACCAAGAGACGTTCAACAATCATACAGGGAGAAATCCATCGTAGAAGAGGAGAGAGACCAGTTTCTCCACCCACAGGAGCAGGAGAGAGACCAGAATGCACTGCAGCAGAGAGACAGGATGGGGTTTGATCAAGGGGGGGGGGGGGACATTCTGGGAAACATAGGAAATCACTCACTGAAGTAGACGAGGTAGATTGAGGTAAAGTGGGTAAAAGTAAATTACAACACTTTATCACATAATAACTCCTGGAATGTATTGAACATCACAGATTGATGATATCCGACAGTGTAAAAGTATCCGAGGGGTTTCAGAAAGCCACATTTTCCTTTAAATTTGTCTTTCTGAAACCTGCAGAAACCCTGGAGTCTGAAAGAAAGAGGGAAAGAAAGAGGGAAAGAAAGAGGGAAAACAGGTAAAACTGAGTAAATTTGTTTCCAGCCAGCCTGACGCCATTTGCTTACTGAACTGTCACAGCAGTCTGCAGGGTCAGCTGGTCTGTGATTGGTCAAGTTTGTTTACCATCGACCGGTGATTGATCGTAATTGGTGGGTTCTGTTTACCCTGGCTGGCCAGTTGTTGACATCTTTCAGCTGTCAATCACACTAAAAGAAAAAAGTGAGCCTGAAAGTTCTGGGGGGCGGAGCCAAGCTCTCTGTCTGTCAGTGAGTCTGGAATGAAGGGAAGGAGTGCATGTGTGTGTGTGTGTGTGTGTGTGTGTGTGTGAGAGAGAGAGAGATAGAGAGAGAGAGAGCAAAGTGAAGAGTGAGGGAGAGAGGAAGAGTGAGAGAGAGCAATGCATTGAACATCACAGATTAATAATATTTAACAGTATAAGAGGATCTGAGAGTGGATTTTTCCTTTTAATTAAGTTAATTTGCCACTTCATGTGTGTGGAGAGGACGTACCTGACACCAGAGGTGAATTTGGGTAAACTGGGAGAATCTACGTCATCTCAATTAGAGAGGATGTGATTTTCTCTGTTAAGACGGCTGCATTTTTATATACAAATCTTTACCTTTAACACTAGAAAGGCCGGTGGCGTTTGGGGATCCAAGAGGAGGCCGATAAGCCGTCAGGTGAAGGGGGGCAGCAACCTGATCTCACACAAAAATGTAGACTTCTTCTTCGTGTTGGTGGCAGGTAAAGTGTTAAAGGTCCCATATTCTACACTTTCCAATGCTTTATTTTGTGTCTTGAGGTCCATTCAAAGCTGTGTGTGTGGTGTCATGAACCAAAAACACTCTCAATCCATTTCTCCACGTTCATTTTCCAGCATCTCTCTGAGCCTTACCAAGAACAGGCTGTTTCTGTCGCCGTGTCTTTAAGGCTCATTAATATTAACGACCCCTCTGTTCCGATTGGCTAACCGTTTCGAGAGTGAAACGTGAGACGCCGCGGCCCGGCGGCTACAGGTAGGGAAAACTCTCCGGTAATAAACAATGACAACCGCTCAACCAAACACTTTGTTAGTCTATTATTTATTCGTTTTTCTTATTTAACCATGACCAAAGCCTTTCCCTAACATTAACCAAGTTGTTTTTGTTTACTAAACTTAACTGTTAGCCAACCTGTAGCTGAAAATGTTGTGTCCAATTCATGTTATTGTCACAGAATCCAATTTGTGGTGGAGGAACGTAATTTTCACATAATTTGTGTCCAAAACACGTAAATCTGCATTTCAGAGTTTGTGCTCATTTCACGACTTTTTATGAGATCATGTTGGGGGATAAATATCATTCTAACTATTATATTTCCTTGTGTGATTTAAAAAATCTAATAACACTGGTTTGTACCAAGCAGCCAAAACCACGGGTGAATTTTGAAGCCAATAAGGAAGTGTCGGCAGGCGGCAATTCCTCTAACGTCGGCTCCAAAAAAAACGCCCAACTCCAGTCAGAAGTCAATGCATTTTTTCGACGAGGTTTTGGTCTCAGTAGCTAGTTTCACTTCTTCTAATGTGTGTCCTTATGGTGATTTTAACGGGATATAACAGTTATAAAACAGGATTGTTTTCCTACTGATTGCCTGTCCAGTGATCAACAGGTCGCCGAATACGGGCCAATAGCAGTATTCGGTATACACCAATAAATGTCAACATGGCGGCGATCGTAAACCCGATCTTTTGGCTTCAAAACGGCCCTTCAGAGACCAATGGGTGACTTCACACTCACTACGTCCATCTTTTTTTTTACAGTCTATGGTTTGTACAGACATTGGGTTGAGGGAAAGTCATGGAGGGGCATTTTGAAAGCTGAGGCGTTTCAATTCTAAAATTCAGAACAGTAATCAATTGACGGTGGCTTGGCCTTCCAGAGAGCTTCCCGCTCATGCAGAGAGGACAAGAGCCGTTCAGCCTGCTGCTACCTGTATGATCCTTATCAGGCAGGCAGGGAGGTGGGGGGGCATAAATCAAAGCTACCCTAATAGGGGTTAGTACCTCACAACCTGCAGGGAGGGAGAGGAGCAGGGGGGTAAGATATGTGAGGCTGCAGAGAAAATTCCTTCACTGGGATTGAAGGAATGTTCTTCAAAAATCTGTCTTACAAACTCCTGCAGTGTGCAACACAACAACTGCAAGTCTTATCAAGTTGAACAGATAATTACGTATAATTATTAGTCTTTCAATGCCTAAAACCCTATTATGTTCAGGATTGTCATCTCGATTGTTCTGTCGCCTGGTTTGTTTCTTTCTTTCAGTTGGAGGTGAAGTGTTTTTTTTATAAACCCCTTGTGTTTTTTTGTTTTGTTTTGTTTTATTTTAAATCTCACCTGCACAAATCAGCTGCATCTCTGTTTTCTTTGTTTTTATCATTGCATTTTATCTCAGTGTTTTTATCACTGCGCCGCTGTGACTGAACCAAACCGATTTGAATACCACTACTTGTTGCTGTTTGTAGGAACTCAGGCTGGAGTTGCTCTGATGTTTATCAACCTGCATCTCCTGAGAGTCGATGGATGAATAGTCGCAGGAATTAAAATACACTGCAGCTCAGTAAACTATAAGCATTTAATATCACTTCCCACCAACACTTCAAATATCTACTACATTTATGGAGACAAAGTGAAGCAATGTGGTGGTCAATGTGATAAATAATTAGATGTAGATCATCAAACTATCAGCTTAAGGGGAACATTGGTTGTGAAAGCTTGCCGATGTGATTTTTTTGTCATTTTGTCAATTTTTGCTTGATCTTTGCTCTCCTTTATGATAAAAACTACAAGCTCAGATGTGGACTCACTCAAGGCTAAGGCATGGTGAGTACTAATGCTACCGGGTTTCATTTAATGGACACTTTCATCCAAAATGTTTCACAGTAGCATGAGTGCTTACATCTTTCGCATGAGTGGCTTCAGTGGGAGTTGAACCCCCAACCCTGGCAGTGTTATAGTGCCTTGCTTTACCCTCATAGGACCATATTTCTAGGTTTTTGTAACAGTAATAAAAATAAACTTCCAACAAGTCTGATGCATAGAGATACAGCTAGACAGTCTCACCCCCCGTCTCTGGGCAGGTGAACAAAAGTGCAATATACACACACAACAACAAATCTTACAAAATAGAATGAAATATGCATAAACTACAACAAACATGACATACAATTACAAGGCAATGTATAGAAGACCAGAGGAAATTTACAACATTGCATACTGATAGAGCAGACCTACATATCTGCAGACAACACAGATTTACAAATTGTGATCAAGGTGATTTTTCCATATTTCGCCTTCAATGAAAGAGCAGATCTTGGTTACATGTTTAAGTATTTTTTTTCATCCTTCTCTAAAACCATTCAGACTGTTTCCCAGTTCCCTCCCCCGGCCCTCTGTCCCACACCCGACCCCTGAATTCCTTGTTAGCATTGTGAGGAAAGAGAGAGCGAAGGAAGACGTGAACTTGTTGACAGACGTGCACTTAAAGAAAGGTCAGCGGAGGAGTGTCGGAGTCAGTTGAGTGACGCTGCGGTCCGACCCTCAGCCTCGGTCCATTACTTCACCTGCTAACCGGTCCGCTTGTCATGCGGCGACAGTTTTCCTTTCACTGTCCGTCGATCTGAAGGCGGCGGGGCGGAACGGGAACGGGACCAGGCTGATCAGATGAACCCAGAGCTGACCCCGTGTTCTCACTGCCAGCAAATTGGTTGACGGGGTCGCTCCTCTCTGACTGATTTGGGACTGCATCTATGTAGCGGTCTGCAGCTACAAAGTTTTGAACAGGCAGATCATGTATTTTTTGCTGCTTTGGTGTTGCCTTTCCTAATGATGAGTTACAATTTCTAGCTAGTAAATAATAAGGAAAATAAACAGAAACAAGTTCATTCAGAGCTTACCATCAACCCTCGTAGAACCCCAAGACCACAGACCATCATTTGAAGTAAGAAGCTTTGAGCGGCTGTAATCAACTTGTTGTCCGTTTTGTTCATGAAACAAAATTGGTAGAGAAACAAGGATCTGATTGGCTGTTCATGGCCAACGACAGTAATAAATTCAGCTGTAGCCAACTTTTCTCGGCTGACGATCTTGTCCACATATTGGCTGAGTTTCCCTGGTCGCTCAGCAATAAAGGGAATTAACGGCCTTCCACCGACTTCTTGATCGTGTTGCTTGCAATGTGGATGCAGAGTAAAGGTTAAACTTTTTTTTAGATTATTTTTTGGCATTTTTGCCTTCATTGGACAGTTTTTACAGTGCAGAGAGACAGAAAGGATGAGGGAGACAGAAGGGGATGACATACTCCGGGGCCCTGGAGGTTTTTTGGTTTTGTTTTGTATTGTTTTTCATTTTGTCTCCATCTTTGCTGTGGTGTTTTTGTACTTCACTTCCCAGAGATCACCTGTCGAACAGTGTGTCCAGTACTGTGACGTCTCTTTCCTTGGATCTGAGTTTCTGTAGGTGACGCTCTTTGTCAGAGCATCAACTAAAGGCCTAACATTTAAATGTGCAGTAAATGTCTCAACATTATGAAATTTATCTTTTCATCTGCAGATTCACAGTATGCAGTAATTGTGTTAATATCAATAAACTTACTCCAATAAAGGTTCCTTGAGAGGCTTCTTGGGGGCCTCCAGCAAAATGAGAAACAGTTAAATTTTATTATTATTTCATTGACTAGAATTTAGACCAGAATGCATAATAATGACTATTCTGGTCAGAGGTTTAACTTTCCTCGCTGTTATCTCCCCCTGACAAATCAATTCTGTATTAAATCACATCTAACAATAAAAAATCCTCTCAGAGAGGCTCCACAGGACAAAACCTTAAATAAATGATGATCTGTGGTCTGAAGCTTTCTACCTGGGGTTCCTGCACAGGGAACAATTTGGGAATCCCTGCTATAATATTTGATTTTATTTGAATTCATTCATACAGGTATATTTCCATTTGTGGATGATGGATGACTTAGTGCCAAAATATCCCACTGAAGTAGAAATATTGTTACTTTGCTGAAATTTTACTCACGTAGAGGTTGAATTACTGGTGTAAATTCATTTAAAATGTACTCGGAATAAAAGTTACTGAGTTGCTTGATATTTTCCGTGCAGTTCTAAAAGGCCATGAAGACACAGTTCAAACTAGATGCTTTTAACCGGAAAAAAAAACTGTACAAAATAAAGTAAAGCCAGTTTATTCTTCTCTTCTCTTCTGAATGGCTCCACATTTGGCCAATTTACAACTGGGTCAGTTTCTGATGTTTATGGAGAAACTACAAAATGTGTGCCTTGTAACGGATGTGATTTAAAATGTGGCAAAGTACAATATCTCAGTCAAAACACACTTAAGTAAAAGTAAAATCACTGTCTGATTTAAAAAAAATACTCAATAAAGTACAATTACATGAAAAAGCTGCTCAGTTCCAGTAACACTTTTACCCTGCTACCCATCTTTTTAATAAAGAAGCAATTATTCCTTTCTTGCTCTGTGATAAAAAAAAAAAAAAAAACGTCTGGATTTGAGGTAATGGAGTTGAGGAAATGAGGTAATATATATAGGAAAATTAAACTTCTGATATAGAGAGAGTAAAACAGAGAGAGGATAAGAAACAGAGCTACAGCCAGCGTGTGGCACGGTGCCAAAACACACCGGTGTTTTTAATCCCTCTAGTTACTCCAAATGAGGAGATTTAATCTGTGAAAGGTTTAGATGTCCCCCCACCCAGCGGGACGACATGCTCTGAAATATGACTGACAGGACAAAATTACACAAATCACGGTCCACTGGTTGACAAAATTATAGCGCTCGTACAGACCAGATCCTCTAGATTTTAGAGATATTTCATGATGATCTTCAGGTAATGATTTTTTTTTTTTCTCTCAAAATGAAACTGTCACATTTTGGTAATTAACTCATCACATGTGCAACTCACAGTCATGCCTGGACCTGAACTTTACACCAGAAGAGTAATTTTCCACTGTTTTTTTTTTACCTCGACTTGTGTCTTGTTCATAATGCTGTTGTCGTGTGAAAACCTCCAATTTTGGTGATTTAATGTTTTCACTTCAATTGAGGGATTACACGGTTTGTCTGTGGGTTGAGAAATATGTCCCGACCCCTTGGGTTTATGAAGCCCTTTCAAAACCCATTAAATAATTTCAAAAATACATTGTCATCAAGCCAAAAACTTGCTGACATTTTGGAGATAGGAAGGTTTGCGACGATATGCTCTTGTCTTCGTAAAAGTAAAAGTTAAACAAATCTCTTCACCTCCCTCCTCAGCTTTTATTTGCTTCAATCATTTCCATTTCACTTCTCTATCATCCGTGATCATTCTAGGGTCACAGGAATATTTTGTTCCATTTTATTGTCTGTGTGCTGTGACCTCTGACCCTTGACCTCTTTACTACTGGTTGCTTGTAACAATAGTGATCTAGGAATTTAAACCTATTCTGTATTCACTTCATTGGTTGGTTGTTTTCACGGCCTTTAAACTTGTTTGAAGCATCAGGATGTCATGTTTTCTGTAAACTTTGGTTGCTCCTGATTTCATACTCAACACATCTGCACTTACATTGATCCTTTTGAGTTCATGCTTTACAGCAAACAATGCATTGCAATGTCAGCCACAAAGCAAAAATCTAGCAAGTTTCTGTGTTCTGCTGTGGCATTTTAATCACAAAATTCCTCATGTGATGAAATATTTCCTTGCTTTTGATGTCAGAATTCAGAAAGTCAGAGAAATCAGAGTCCGTCACCAAACCCCGAGTTCCCAAGTAATATTTACCGGCTGAAATTTTAGGTCAACAGTATTGTCTAGTAGTATTTATGCCATATCAGAAGAAGCAGAAGCACAGGATCTCATTGCTACAACTTGGAAGCGTTCACATGTTTAACTCACTGATCAAAAGGTCAGTCACTGTTAAAAAAGTGACTTTAAAATCATTGCATTGTTTCTGGATGTGCTGAAGAAGGCTGTGATGCTGAAACGTCCGTATAGTGACATGCTGCTGAAGTACGTAAATGCAAAAGACGTCAGATGAGTGCTGGTTTTTCCTGATAAACTAACTGCAGCAGATTTTGCTCACTTTTCAAAAGCAAAGTTGATTGTATTTGTGTGACTATAACTGATAATTAAATTTTTTATTGCCTCGGACTGTCGACATCAGTGGATTCACTGCAGTGTTTGCTGCCTGTGTTGATTTACCACCTGAAAACTGAGGTGAACAGTATTTTCTTGTAGTATTTACCACCTGAAAACTGAGGTGAACAGTATTTTCTTGTAGTATTTACCACCTGAAAGCTGAAGTGAACAGTACTTTCTAGTAGTATTACCACCTGAAAACTGAGGTGAACAGTATTTTCTTGTCGTATTTACCACCTGAAAACTGAAGTGAACAGTATTTTCTAATACTATTTACCGGTTAAAGTGAACAATATTTTCAAGTAATATTTACCACCTGAAACCTGAAGCAAACAGTACTTTCTAGTAGTATTTACCACCTGAAAACTGTAGTGAACAGTACTTTCTAATACTATTTACCGGTTAAAGTGAACAATATTTTCAAGTAATATTTACCACCTGAAACCTGAAGCAAACAGTACTTTCTAGTAGTATTACCACCTGAAAACTGTAGTGAACAGTATTTTCTAATACTATTTACCGGTTAAAGTGAACAATATTTTCAAGTAATATTTACCACCTGAAAGCTGAAGTGAACAGTATTTTCTTGTCGTATTTACCACCTGAAAACTGTTGTGAACAGTACTTTCTAGTAGTATTACCACCTGAAAACTGAAGTGAACAGTATTTTCTAATACTATTTACCACCTGAAAACTGTAGTGAACAGTACTTTCTGGTAGTATTACCACCTGAAAACTGTAGTGAACAGTACTTTCTGGTAGCATTTACCACCTGAAAGCTGAGGTTAATGGGACTATCTAATAGGAAGCTTACGTTTCTTCCCATATGATGTGAATGCCGCATTATTCTGCTGTTGTGCTCTTTCTGAGTCTGAGTGAGGACAAGAGCCTCGGCAGGATGAGTCCCGTGTCCCGGGACTGTGAGGCGGAGTCTGGAGGCAGCAGCAGGCCACGGAGCAGCAGGTTACGTAAGGTGGATCAACATTTCACTTCCTCCAGGCTTCTCTCTCTTTCTTTCTCTCTCTCTCTCTCTCTCTCTCTCTCTTCACCTGGTGCCGGTGGCTTCCTGCCCACCGTCTGTTGGTGTTTATTTCTAGACCCTACCTCCTCCCTCCTTTTCACCTTTCTCTCTCTCTCTCTTTCGCTTATTCCCTTCATCACAATCCCTCTCTCTCCACCTCCCCCATCCTTCCCCTTTTTCTGTCTCTTCCCTCTCTAACTCCATCCATCCATCTCCCTCTATTTCTCAGTGCCAGTCCCTCTTTCTCTTCACTCCTCATTCTCTTCTCTCTCACTTCATCGTTCTCCTTCCCTCCCTCTTTCACTTTCTCTTCATTAATGCCACTCTCTCTGCCTCCCTCTCCTTCTGTCTCCCTTTTCTCTCTCCACCTCCATCCTCCCCTTTCTCCCTTCTCCTATCCATCTCCCTTCGTCTCTCAATGTCACTCTTTTTCTTCAACGCTCTCCTTCTCCCTCTCTCTCTCTTCCATTCCTCCCTCTCTTTCATTCCCTCCCTTTCTCGTTTTCCCTCTGTCATCATCCTCCCTCTTTCTCTCTCTCCCTTACTCTTCACTTCTATCTCTCTCCCTCCATCCTTTAATCCTCCTTCTCTTCTCTGCCCCTTCATCACCCTTTCTCTCCCATCATCCTTCTCCCTCCTCTTTCCTTCTCTCCATTCCTCTCCCTCCTTCCCTTTCTCTATTGTCCTTGTCTCTCTCCTTCCATCTCTCTCTCTCTCCTTCCCTCCATTTCTTATCCCCCCCTCCTCTCTCTCCTCTCTCTTCCTTCAAAAGGCCTTTCTCTTCTACCCTATCCCTTTCTCTCTCTCCTCCCCCTCACTGTCCTTTGCTTTTATCCTTCATAATCCTCCCTTTCATGCCCTTTCTCCTTCCCTCCATTCCTTTCCTTCTCTCCCTTTCTCTTGCCCTCTCTCTCCCTCCATCTCTCCTTTTGTCCTCTCTCTCCATCCTTCCATCCCCTCTCTCTTTCCCATCATCTCTCATCCACCTCCTCCCTCCCCCCCCCTCTCTCTCTCCACAGGTCCATGTGTTCTCTCTCTCTCCCCTCTGTAATGTCAGGTCTCTCTACCTTGGCCTGGAAATGTTGGACATGGAGCCTCAGGGAAGCTTCTGCTCCCCTCCTGTTCCAGCTTTAAAGGGACAGTTCGCCGTTTTATACAGCTGACATGTAAATGCTCATTGGAAAAATCTCCCTTCGGATTCTCTGCCACTGTTAAATATCATCAATCTGTGATCAATTCATTCCAGGAGTTATTTTGTGTTGATTTACTTTTTTGTTGAACCCACTTTCCCCTCAACCTGCCTCTTCTTCTTCTACTTCTTCTACAGTCAGTGATTTCCTACATTTCCCAGAATGCCTTTCAACAACCTCCAGAGAAGGGGTGTCAACTTGTTGCCTTCAGCAGTAGGTTTTACATGAAGGTGGAGAGAGAGAGATAGTGATAGCGAGAGTTTTTCCAATCGAGAAAAAGTGAGAGTCGCATCCCTTACTCAAACCCCAACCTGTCTCTCTGCTGCATTGCATTCTGGTCTCTCTCCTGCTCCTGTGGGTGGAGAAACTGGTCTCTCTCCTCTTCTACGATGGATTTCTCCCTGTATGATTGTTGAACGTCTCTCGGTGCAAAATGGCGGCTCTAGAAAGAAGCCCTCGCTCTTTGATTCTGAGGGACTGACACCAAAACCTGACGTTTACCGCTGATGTTTTACATCCTGAAACATTTTCTCATATCAAACTCCATTGTAACTGGACCCAGACATGTAAGACACATCACCAATAGTTGTTTTTTTAGGTGATTTAGGGGGTACTTTATGTTTTATTGACAGGGGAATAAAAGCAAATGTATTTGTTCGACTGGGTCTACATGATGGCAGAAGACTGTATTCTGTATGAGACTGAAATGTATGGAGTGAGAGAGAGAGGGCTCAGGTGTTGACACAAATGATCTTTGTGGCTGGATGGGTAAGACCTAAAATTTGTGACTTTTGGGAAGCTGCTAGACTTCTGAAACCAGGCAGTGATAAAGAGTAATAGACTCTCTATGATGGCCCAATAAAACAGAAGCAGAATTTGTTGGTTCAACCCATAAACTCTGAGTGGAGACAGGAAATGCAGCCTCTGGTGCATCATCTGCAAAGTCTCCATAGAGTGAAGAAATCCTCTATTTATGTCTCAGGACATCTGATATAAAGTTTAAAGGTGCATTAAGTAAGATTTTACTGTTCCGTAGAACTTTCAAAACCTAGAAAATACTTGCAAATCCAGATCTTTCTGCAGGTGCGTTGGAGGAAGTGCTGAGGATTTGCATAATAAATAAACTCACACACTCACACCCACACTGCTCTTGCAATGCAAACACCGACTTATTTAAAGTCTTCGTCCCAGACTGACAAAGGTCCAAGGAGAGCGAAACGTTACACTTTAAATAAGCCAGTGTTTGCATTGCAAGAGCGGTGTGCAGGAGTTTATTTATTATCCACTGTCCCCTAGCACTAAATAACCGTAATATATCTGTGGGGGTTGATAGGGTTGATCAATACCAGTGACACCCCACCCCCCCCTCCCCTCCCCAATGATGAGCGAGCGACTGGCATCTCACCACATTTCGTTCTGGAGCCAAAGAAGCAAATGCCAAAGCAGTTTTATTATTCCAGTATTTAGCAAATGAAATATATTACCTCTTCAATAGACGTTTCTATTGGATCTCTGCTCTGATTACTATAGTTAGCTTAATCATTCTATTGTGAAAATGTGACTTTTATATTTCTGTCCATTACAGGCCACCGTAGGCTCTGCCAGAGGCCTGTCAGGTTTGTTGTAACTCCTTGGACCTTGGAGCTTGATTAAAGCCAGAAATGATTTAATGGTCCTTTAATTATTTCCCTGCAACACAGTAAATATCCCCCACCACCCCCCAAAATCCTCCTTCTCGTACGTCGGCACTCTCACGGCCCAGGACCAGGCTGCGGAGAGCTGTATGCACTGAGCATGTGCGGTGCTGTTTACACAACAACAACACAAAGCCTGTTGACTTTTCAGGTGGGAAGCAGCGCTACTACAAAAGCACAATGGTTAATTACCTTCTGCATTAGGCTGATGTGGCTCGTACCGCCGGATCCTGTGAGTCACATGCAGAGCGGAGTCATGTTACCTTCGACCAGCAGCTCGTCACAGCCACGTTACACTGCTGTCAGACTCCAGAGGGACTCCGAGCTTCATGGAGGCTTTGCTTCACATTTCTAACTGTTACAACTATTCAGTCATTTTGCCTTAAAGTACCACGAGTCAATACATTTAGCATGGATGACTTCAGTGGGACTCGAACCCCTAACCCTGCCGGTGTTATTCCCTTGTTCTACCTGTTGAGTTACACGGGACCACGTGTATTTCTAAAGGGGTAATAAGTAGGATTTTACTGCCCCATTGCACAAAATGACCAAAATATACCTGGGATCAATACCAATGACTCAACCATTACTTGGTGCTGATTTCTGGCTTTCAAAACTCACTTTCCAGCCCTTTACTCTGATTTGGAACCCCACCACCCCCACCCACCCCCACCCATCCCACCTAACCCCACCCTACTGGCATCTTTAACTGCTCAGATAGAAGAAATATAGTACATGCACATCCAAAAACAGACTGGTGTGCAGGTGCAGGAGAGAAGAAAACCTCAATAAATAGAGAAATAGAGTCTGCACACTGCAAAATATACTGTAGCTCCCAGATAATTTACTTTATTGACGTTTTCTATTTTCATGGTCATAAAATATGTGTTTGTTGTTATTGAAAACTATTTATTAAGTAAATGTTTGTGTCATAACAGAGTTTTATTCTAATATGAGATATTGACCATTTGATTAATGGTATAAATGTAAAAGCCTTTTTTTCAGACATTTGCTTGCCAAATAGTAGTATTTGGAGTATTTCCACTACATATGAATATATAGTGGAGGAAACCATTTAATTTTACTTTTCCAAACTTCAAAATAATAATATTATTAATATTACACTTTGTCAAGTTATTGACTCCCTGTTTGGTTTCATCAGCTGATGTCTGTGTGTCTGGTAGATTTGTTGTGTTTTTATACTGATTTCATTTTATGTGCTGTTATTGTATTCACAGCGTTTTTATTGTTTATAATGTAAACAATGTCTGCAAGCCAAATTTCCTTCCTGAGGCGATAATGTTTTGAATTGAATTCAACTGAACTGAATTGAATGTACTGCAGAGGGACGAACATTTGTCTTCCCAAACCTCTGAGCTGGGCAATACTAACAGGACAGAAGCACCAAAAGGGTTGTTTCAACTGGCAAACACACAAATAAACAGCCACACACACACACACACACACACACACACGCATACACACACACACACACACACACCCTGGGAGTCACAGTCCTGGCCAAGGCCCAAAGGCCCGAGCCCACAGGCAAGAGAAGGGGGAGGGGGAGCAGCCCACAATCTGTGCACATGGGAGAGGTGTGTGTGTGTGTGTGTGAGTGTGTGTGTGTGTGTGTGTGAGAGAGAGAGGAGGGACAGTGTGAGAAGTGGGAGGAGATGGGACTCCTGAGGGAGTGTGTGAGGTGTCTCAGCAGCACTTTGGTTCAGAGCCTTTGAAAGGACTGAAGTAAAGTTAGCGGTAGCGTGGAAGGCAGGAAACACACTCCGACAACCGTGTGTGTGTGTGTGAGTGTGTTTTCATGGAATTGACACTAAACCACTATGGGAGTACAGTGTTCGTCACCGTCCTGTCAGAGGATTTTTAACGTGCCTGAAGCGTAAGGAGAAGAGAGAGAGATTCACCTAACTGGACCTCAGGTGAGTTTTCTTCTGTCATTCCAGCGGTGACAGCTGGTTTCAACACGCATGTTGCTTCTCTGTGCTTTACTCAGTGAAAAGCTCTTCGCCGAGCGTTCACTGTGATTAATAATGCCTAAATAATAAATATTTAGTGTTAAAATATTGCGAAATGCTGATCAAGAGCAGATTTAACAGTAAATTAGATAAATAATTCAGTAATTCTTGATTTGAAGTGCAAACTTTTCTTACAATACAATCAGACAAATATCAGAATTTAATATCATGGCATTAAGCATGTATTTACGCCATAATGTATTCCCACCCATAAAGTTTCATGCTCTGACTATAAAAGTTATATTGTAAAAATGCACTTGCAATCTGCTTATAATGCGCTCATGATGCCTTATGACACCTTATGAGCTTCAGGTAAAACAAAAAATATATTTAAAATGTAAGAGAGTGTGTGAAAGAATTATC
Source organism: Centroberyx gerrardi (assembly GCF_048128805.1). Lineage (NCBI taxonomy): Eukaryota > Metazoa > Chordata > Actinopteri > Beryciformes > Berycidae > Centroberyx > Centroberyx gerrardi. The sequence continues at coordinate 26,686,701 of NC_136012.1, forward strand.
ATTAGAGTTACTTAAATGATTTGTAAGCTTTGACTCTGACAGTTTCCTCATTAGCTCCCAGCAGCACATGTCAAAGCATGCAGCTGAGCCTGAAGTTTCCAGCAGAGTCCCTCCCTTCCTCCTCCAAGCTTTGATATCTGCTGTACGGACTGAAATTGCTTCGTCATATTTCTGCATCAGTGGTGGCGTTGCATTTCACGTGAATTAAAAATAAATCTTTGGGGTCATCTGCGTTAGAATAGCACCGCGAAAGAAAGGATGTACCACTTGTGAGTTTTTCTGAATGCCGCTCAAACTCTCGGGTCAATTCTCGGGTCGGCAGGTAGTCTTTCTCCTGCTGAAAGTGTCTTGATTTGACTCAGACCTGCAGCAGCGGTTCACTCCTGTCTCTGGTCTGTGCGTAGGCCTGGATTCTCCACAAGGCCTGTATGGCTCGTAGTATGAAATGGAGGATAGCTTGTGCCATCATGGCAACCGTGATGGATGGGTGCTAAGATAACCTTTTAAGGGACTGACTGATTAATCTCTATAAGTTGACTTTCCATAGGGAAAGCAACAAGGAGGCGGTTGTTTGGTGAATGTTTTGGAAGAAAACAACACATTTGTTTTCCTAAACCTCCTGTGACCTGGACGTCACCTGAGGCTGTTGTCCAGGTGCCAAAACTGTTACTTTTGATTGATGCTTAAACCTAGAGGCACACAAACAAATGATTGATTTCCAGTGGAAATCTTGTATCTCCATGTTTCATGACCATGGGGCCAAGTACAAACATTGATAATGCATTAGAATTTGTAAAAACAAGGGGAAATATTAATCAGCAATAGCAAAGTCTGTCTGTTTTTCCCACTTGGTGTAAAGTTGAGTTCTTGGAAATTTGGGGTTTCTGCAGAACACTGGCAAACATGAAGTAAAGCACGCGCAATTCATTCAATTTGGTTTGAGAGCTTTTTAAATTATCTGATGGGTAATTTGGCAGAAGTTGAGCCTCATTAACGACGCTGCTGATAACACGCTGTTTGGAAGTCGTGATAATGACTGAACGGCTGGAAGGATGGAGGGAACTGCTGCCATAAAGGAGAGACGGATATTTCCCTTAACTGTCAGGACTGGTTGTCTTTTTAAGTGACTGACTGTCTGTCTTACTGGCTGACTGACTGACTGTCTTACTGACTGACTGTCTGTCTTACTGGTCAACTGACTGACTGTCTTACTGACTGACTGAGTGTCTTATTGGCTGACTGACTGACTGTCTTACTGGTCAACTGACTGACTGTCTTACTGACTGACTGAGTGTCTTATTGGCTGACTGACTGACTGTCTTACTGGTCAACTGACTGACTGTCTTACTGACTGACTGAGTGTCTTATTGGCTGACTGACTGTCTGTCTTACTGGTCAACTGACTGACTGTCTTACTGACTGACTGAGTGTCTTATTGGCTGACTGACTGACTGTCTTACTGTCTAACTGTATTCCTGGATGACTGTCTGTCTGTCTTACTGGCTGACTGAGTGTCTTATTGGCTGACTGACTGACTGTCTTACTGACTGACTGTCTTACTGGATGACTGGCTGTCTTACTGGCTGGCTGAGTGTCTTACTGGCTGGCTGAGTGTCTTACTGGCTGGCTGACTGACTGTCTTACTGTCTAATTGTCTTACTGGCTGACTGGCTGTATTCCTGGATGACTGGCTGTCTTACTGGCTGGCTGAGTGTCTTACTGGCTGGCTGAGTGTCTTACTGACTGGCTGAGTGTCTTACTGGCTGGCTGAGTGTCTTACTGGCTGACTGAGTGTCTTACTGGCTGGCTGAGTGTCTTACTGGCTGGCTGAGTGTCTTACTGACTGGCTGAGTGTCTTACTGGCTGGCTGAGTGTCTTACTGACTGGCTGAGTGTCTTACTGGCTGGCTGAGTGTCTTACTGGCTGGCTGAGTGTCTTACTGGCTGGCTGAGTGTCTTACTGGCTGGCTGAGTGTCTTACTGGCTGGCTGAGTGTCTTACTGGCTGACTGAGTGTCTTACTGGCTGACTGAGTGTCTTACTGGCTGGCTGAGTGCCTTACTGGCTGGCTGAGTGCCTTACTGGCTGGCTGAGTGTAAGCTGCAGAAAATTGCCAATGGAGGTTCTGAAATTAGCTTTCAGAGACTTTCTCAGGAGGGAGAGTGAAAACTAGAGCAACAGAAAGGATGCGATGTGAGAGTAAAACAGGGTAAAATGCCCCTTAATGCCCCCCCCCCACCCACACCTATCCACCCCACCCACACCTATCCACCCCACCCCCCACTCCCCACCACTCATCCCAGATAGCCAGGCCCAAACTAACGTCTGACTGACTGGATGACTGACAGGCTGAATGCTGGTGAGGCAGTACTGACCCCTCCCAGTATTTATGGTAATTGCTGTGAGGCTGAGTGACCCTCTGGGTGCAGGTGGGGGGGTGGAGGGGGGGGCATTCAAGTTGAAAGGACCCCCACCCAACTCCTCAACCCCCCACCCTTCACATTACATGACCTCACCCTGCCCGACTCTGAGAGGACTCTGAGCAGAGAACAGTAGAACAGAGAAAAATATGAATTCATACTATAACGGCATAGTAGGCTATAGTATAGTATCGTATAGTATAGTATAGTATAGTATAGTATAGTATGGTATGCTATAGTATAGTAGAGTTTTGTAGAGTGCAGCAGAAAATAATATGGTATAACAGAGTATAGTGTAACAGTGTAATACTGTAATATAGTAGTATAGTATTGTAAAATATAATAGAGTAGAGCAGAAAATAATTTAGTATAACAGAGAATAGTGTGATAGTATAGTGTAGTGTAGTATAGTTTAGTTTAGTTTAGTGTAGTATAGTATAATATAGTAAGGTATAGGATAGGATAGGATAGTACAATATTGGATAGTATAGTATAGTATTGGATAGTATAGTGTAGTATAGCACGGTATAGTAGAGCAGAAATGAATACCATAGTACAGTGAGAGATAGTACATAGAGTGAAAATTAGTAAACACCAGTAGAGCAAATTAGCAGAACTGAATAGAGCATAGTAAAGTAAAACAGCAGAATATAGTAGAGCAATGCAGAGTATTGAAATTTTGCTAAAATGTAAAGAAACTCAGTCTGAATTCAAACCCCAAACATTAGCTTAACTTCATTATGGCTGTGGATCACACATATTGTGTCCTGCTTGCTGTATATTGAGCATTGTACTGCAGTATTTATTTCATATATGCCAATCTGGACCAGACAAGATTCTCTAAGTCGGTTTTCTTTGGATTTTAGTGTTTGGTCAGAGTGTGCTGAACTCCTGACAGGGTTAAGCAGCATCAGACCGGAGCAGAACAGGCTGTTAGCTGGTCCTAATATAACCCAGCAGCTCCGGCTGCAGTGCTGCGGGTGTGGGAGAGGTTAGACTGGAGGCCGCGCCCTGCCCAACCCTTTAACCCTTCCAGACCGGGGTGAGGACCGGCCCGTACCAACGTAACCCCGCCCTAACATCACCCAGGAGGTCCGCTCTGAAATTAGATTCCTACTAAAGCAGAGTGTGATGTGAACTGCTCAGAATGGAGAGCTGTGGCTGATGGCATTCTGCGAGAATTCAAAGTAAAAATTTGTAGCTTCCCATAGATCCGATGCAGAATTCTTTATTATCTTACAGTATAAAAAAAGGTGTCTTCAGCTACAATTTTTTACAATTAACATTTTTACATTTCAGGGATTCAGCTGAGTGACTTACAATGAGTGAAAAACACTTAGAAAACACTTAAATTCCAAGATCAACGACGTTAGATGAGATGAGATGAGATTAGATAAAATGACATTAGATTAAATGAAACTTTAAGGACCCTGTGGGGAAATTTGTGAGTGTGTGTGTGAGTGTGTGTGTGTGGGGGGGGGTTATATAAAAATACCCAAACCAACAATTCCAACACTAACGTACAGTATAAATGGATGAAGAATGGATTCCAGCAGTGATTGGCATTATAAGCAGATGGTCGTAAGGAGGTCAAAGGTCAGAGTCATCATGCACTGATAACAGTCCTGTAAGAGAAGTGCTAGAAAAACAAATACAATAAGAGCCGAGCAGAGCGCTAGAAGGCACTTTCTTAATGAGAACAAGTCAGAGCGAGTCGAGGAGGACGATGTGGGACAGGCTCCGCTCACACTGCAGCGCAAACTTTCCCAACTTCTTCCCCTCACATGTGACTCAGATCTGATGTTTTCTAATCAGTGTGAATGGCAAAAAAGCTGCATGGATTCTCATTTTATCCATTCTGATCTGGACTGCATGGATATGAGGCATCCAACCTACATGAGATTTGTATTTAAATGCTCAAAGTGGCGTGTGTCAGTGTTGCCATGAAAATAAATAAATCTTACATCATTCACCTGAGACAGTTGTCATGATTTTGGCTGAGCCAGCTTTAGTACGCAGAACAACATGACACAACGATGGAAAGAAAGCCAAAGAGCCGACTTGATTGGTATTTGGGGGGAGGGAGGAGGGAGAGAGGGAGGGAGGAGAGAGGGAGGAAGGAGAGAGGGAGGAGGGAGAGAGGGAGAAGCATAGGTGCAAAACTGAATGTGATGTCTTTTGCTATTGTCACTCTGCACACGCGTCTTTTTCAACATCGCTGTCGGTTCATATCGGAGTGGGAAATGGATCACATCCTGGAATAGATATGAACAGTCATCCAAAAAGAATAATGGATAAGTGCATGAGCTAAATGCATGAAATGGAACTATAATCTATTGCAGTGTGTTGAATATAAAATGGACTTTATTCCCAGAGGTGATCTGTATGTAAAGCATGGCACAACGACATCAGGACCTCACACTTACAGCAGACAGTATGCTATACAAATAGCTGTGGTGACAATTTACATAAAGCTTCCAGCTATAACGGATTATAAGGGATTGTAACGCATTATAATCAGGGACATACGTAACCTAACCTCAGGTTACCCACCTTTACAGGCTGATATGAGTCTTTCTGAGGTAGAATTATGGTGAACATCATAGTAAGTAGTATCAAATTGATGTAAATTATATGAGGATAGGGTCTTTGAAGGGACAAAAGCTTAAAGTGCTGTTGAACTCTGGTAGTACCTTGGGTTGTGTATCTTCCTCTATGATAAAACCCCAAAATCTGTGAGTCTCTGTTCTCTGTAGAGGAGATTGGAGAATTGTGTTTTTTTTTCTCTCTCCATTCACTGCCATTGTATGGAGGAACAGTCTGAAACTCACACTTCTAGCACATAAATGAACGTGAACAAAGCAGTTTCTGACAATATGGAAAAACTAGTCATGCTGCTGAATCGTGTTGAAGTGAATCGCTTCCTTTATGTTTATTAAACCTTTCAGTTTGAACGAGTGTAACACCGAAATCCAGTCGGAGGAAACTTATGCTGGTGGAATGCTAAAATTGTATGTTAATTAATAATTGTAAATAGGTGAAGAGACACAAAAGTGAGAGACTCGTTTTTTATATATTGGCAGAATCTGCTTTGTCTTTAAACCAATGGTTTTCTGAAAATATAATAGATTTTTCATTATAATGGTGGTTGTTATTTTTATTTTTTATTTTTATTTAATACAGCGTCACTGATTATAATTTAAATATAAATATGAAACAAGATATGAAAGGGATTTTATTCCACTATTTGCTTTACTTACTGCTCAAACAAATACATTTTCAACTTCAGATCATATCACTCGTTTCTATCCTTGGCCTCCTTGTCAGCGGCCAAAGGGCTTTAACACAATTAAATATTTTACAACCATTATCCACTCCATGTGGATAAGGAATGTAACCACACGTTGTACTTTTCTAAATGTAAAGTTAGTCATCCATTTCCTGTGTGATGACTATTTCAACACAGACATGTTGGGTCACGGAGCCATATAGCTGCCAATCTGGCTTTGTAAACCCTGGGGAGTTTTATAATAGAAGGGCAGGGAATGTGGTTAGATATGAATGAGCCAACCGAACACAACAGGCCCTGCCAGGCCCGGTGGCATCGCAGTAATTATCTCTATACGTTTGTGCAAAGCCTGTTGAGGAGTAAATCAAGGTGAAATACTGACGGTAAAGACTGGCTTTTTCAGGGATTTAAAGGTTTTCATTTCTTTTTTATGCCAAACTCCTATCGCTCTATTCCTCCACCTGTTCCTACTCCCACTCCATTCATCCCCCTCAACCCATTTCCTGCTTTTTGTGCAGTGATTACATCCCCCATTCTCAAAAAGAAAGCGGAGAAGTGCACTGCTGGGATAAAGCTGAAATGTAATATCTAAGTAATGACTGGAAGGTCAGGAGGGGCTTTGAAAGGAACCCAGAAAAAATACAAAAGGACCAAGGTACCCTTCACTAAATGAAAATATGCCTTTAATAATCCGGTATTGCTCTATTGGGCTTTTGGAAAATTTAAGATGATTCTGTTTTGGCAGCCTGCCTTTGTCGGCGATTATACATCCAGACTACAGGCGGCAAATTGTCCTATTCAGCACTTACGTACCTACAATTGGACCCAGACTCACTGTGCTGCAACCACTTTGTCTTCCAAAATTTACTTTCAGACCATCTCTCATTTCAAGGTTAATTTCCTCCCTTTCCATTAAAAACATCCACATCTATGTTCTGTACCTCAGTACAACCTAACAAGGTAATGAGTGAGACACTGCTGTGATATTAAGACCATGATGGATGGGGAAGCTTTCACCCGATGTCAGTCTGTTGAGGAGCCAGGCTTCTACCTCAAACAGTTTAACTACAAAGCACAGCTGATGTTTTGCAGCTCTCCTTCAGATTTACAAAGTGAAATAAACTTGAAAATGTCATATTTGACAATGGACTGCTGCAGCAAGGTGTTACAGCAGCTGTTCCCATTTAAAATGAATGGCTGTTTTCAATGTCATGCGGTAAGACGGCACTCCGAACACTGGGAGCGACGTGCAGCTTTTTAACATTTCCTCAAAAACGATCAGTCCAAAGAACATCTATTACAGTTTTTCCTCTTATTTATTTGACACATTTCTCCAAAGGAAGGTTCATGCTCTCAAAACAGTTTATACAACCTTCCAAACAGACTCTGCAAAACAGCTACACTGCAAAATGAGGTGCTGCTTTCCCTTCAGATCACATCTTTATATAAAAAAAAAAAAACACTGACATCAAAACTACACACACATCATCTATTGATGAAATAAGACAATACATTCAGATACTTTCACACAAGAATACTGATAATTAAACATGTTTATCATAAAGTTCCACAATAATTTTCCGTAATCTGATTTTATGGTATTGTATCTCCGTCAGGCCAGAGGATTTGTAGTTTATGTAGTTTTGTAATTTGTATGAAAACAATCAACAGGCATTTTTAGAGTATTAGTTAAAGGTACTGTGAGTTTTGTAAGCGTTTAGACAGCTGTGTGAACTATTTTGAGGGAAAAGGAGTTTTGTTTGGAGAGTTTTCTATGTAGATTTGTATTTTGTGTGAAAACGGTGAAAATGTACAATTAGTTCTGCAAAATCATCAAGAGTTCTGTTTATTTAAACTGCTGTTTTTGTAATGTTTCATTCATATTACATTTTTATTCATTATTTTATTGATGCTGCAAATTGTTTTATCTTCTGTTTGTTTTTATTCTCCTTTCCTTTTATTCTTTTATTCCTCTATTGCTTTGTTATTTCATTCTTTTGCTGTTCTTTTATCTGTAAAGCAGCAGGGAGTAGAGAACTGGTGAACTAGCAGATGAAGCAGGTTAAAGCTGCACTAGGAAACATTTCTATGTTAAAATACGCCCGTCTTATCAGTCTGAAACACACATGGGGCTGCAACAGAGAGCGTCCCATCCCCACTGAGACGCCCTATTTGCCCAAATTAATTTCTGGTGTTGGTGTGGTCACCCGTGGGAAATAAACCTCCTAACCACCTAAATGCCTAATTGTAATTTAAGATTGAAGTCCAAAAGTGACCCACCGACGATGGCTGAACCTCTTCACCTCCACCACACACTGAGAAGAAGACATTTAGGTTACTGACATTGCATTGCATGATTTTTGGGTTGGGAAGTCCTTCAAACTTCTCTTGCTGCTGCTTGGGGCAGCCGAAGTACGAAGTCACCTAGTGCAGCTTTAACTATTTCATTAAGAAAACAAACACACAACTCTCCTCTGATGGTTTTTTGGTTACTTCTTTTCAGATTTACCAAGTGAAATTAACATCAAAATGTCAAATTTGACAATATGAGTTCCAGCGGACTGCCCCACCAAGGTGTTGCAGCAGCTGGTCCCATTTAAATGAATGGCTGTTTGCAACGGTAGCCTGAACACTGGAGTGAGAAGCAGTTTTTTTTTAATTAAAATTTCCTCAAAAAATATCAGTCTAAATAACATCAATTAAAGCTGCCTCATGTGACAGGAAGAAAGTGAATTTTTGAAGGTTTGAAGGACTTTATTACCCAGAAACCATGCAACATGAAACTGTTCACATGAAACTGTTCACATGAAGAGGTTCACCATTGTTGATGAGTCCTTTTCTGGACCGAGCACTCAATTGTTGCTGTTTAGAAGACAGCCTGGATTTCATGGTTAAGTTTTGATTCATCAGAACATTTCTTATCACACCAAATTTAATTTGGCCAAATATGGGGAATCTACAGCGTCTCAGTCAGTGGAGACGGGACGCTCTTCTCTGTTGCAGCCACACTTTGTGATTAAGACTGAAAAGACTATTGTATTTCTACATAAAAGTATTGCTTAGTGCAGCTTTAAAGGGGTTTTGATGTCTGCAAAGGCTCTTGGGAGAAATGATTAGCAACAACAATCATACAGCTATAGCCTGCAGCGGAGAACTGGTAAACCAGCACATGAAACAGACTAACTTACTCCCCCATGTTGCGTTCACAGCAGCAGGAGTCTACAGTAGAGTAGACAGTGTTGAGTTTCCAGCAGAGTGGTGAAGGGCCAGGCAGACTGATGGAGGAACTGAAGATCAAGAATAAAGAGGCTGCCGATTTTGCCAAATGCCTGTTCTGGGAGCCATATGGGGGTGATGGTGAAATGTGATCCAGGAAGCTGCAGCTGAGCATGTGGCTGCAGGTCGCTACCTGGAACATACACCGGGAGGAAAGTGTGTGCGTGTGCATGTGTGTGTGTGTGTGTGTGAGAGTGAGAGAGAGAGAGAGAGAGAGAGAGAGAGAGAGAGAGAGAGAGAGAGAGAGAGAGTTTGCACTTGTATTCTGTGTGTAAGTGTGATGAGGTGGTGTGTTGAGATAGTTTGTGTGTGTATGTAAATCAATGTGCATTTGTGTGTGTGTGTGCATGCGTGTGCGTGTGTGTGTGTGTCCCTACCCAGCCATAACTGACCTCAGTAATTCTCTACTAATGGCCTGAGGTTTCTGCCTCCCAAGGCCAGCTGTTCAGAGGAAAAGACGAACATTTCCTCTCAGTTTCAGGTTGAATCAGGTTTAATGACACCAGAGCCACAAACAGCAGTGAATGAACTCAGTCAGCTGCAGACACAAACAAGCTTTTCAACAGGCAGAAAAATGTTCAGGAATGTCTTGGTGGCATTGGTGCAGAGACATTGTGACCTACAGAGTTTCATTAGTAAGGCTGGGTATAGAGGCTTTGAGTCACCAATCTCCTTTCAACCACGTCTGGCTCCATCATGGAGGTCAATTGGAGAATTTGCTGTGCACAGATAATGGCTAAGTATATAACCGGGCTAGAAAAAGACAGCTAGCTGAGTCAGCTTGTTGTGGTGTGGCTGTAGATCCATTCAGTAACGTTCTCAGTAAAAGTGAATAGTGTGATAAGGTGGATTTGGTTACTGTGACACAGTAAACTGTCTTGTCTTTAGCCCTAGTCTCTACTCCAAAACACTCTGAGTTGTAGCTTGAGAAGAGTCAGCTCAGTTAACCTGAACAAACTGTTAGCTAGCTAACTAGCCAGCAAACACACTGATGTTAACATGCAGCTCGCTTGCAGCTTGTTGCATTAGTAACTCTAGCTTCTAGTATACGTTAGCTAGTGCGCAAAATGTATTTACAGTGACAGTAATGGTTAGATGACCAGATACTATAGTTAGCTAGCTAAGCTAACATAATCTAAACAAGAAATTGATCAGATTTATTAGTGGCAAAGTGATCAGTTCCTAATCAAAAACAGCACAGAAATTAACCATGCCTATTAAATTCTATAGAGACGGCTCTTGTAAGTTTAGATAGCAACTAGCCTAGCTGTTCAATGTCACTGTTGCCCAAAAGCTGAGGACCTCCAATATGGCCGCCAGAAGGTGCGTTACATCACCTGAAAGCTTGATATGATTCGATCTCGATTCAAACTTTTCAGCTAAATGCCGAAAACATAAATGGAATCTAGTGTGTGTGTATGTAAATCATGGTACAAAGTGCAAGACACTAGACCATACAGAACATGACACTTCATGTAAAGCCTTCAGCTATTAGGGATTAAAATAGATAGTAAGAGCGCATGAACCATCTACAACTGGCTGAAAACATGTGTCTTCCTGAAAGAATTTACAAATTACCCAATCCCCTTTGTAATTCAGTCTGGGTGATGATATAGAGCATTGAAAACTATTAGGAAACATCATAAGTCATAGTGAAAATACTTACAAATACAAATATGTGTTCATGTAGTGTTTCCCATGAGGTTAAATAAAGGTAAATGAGCAGCTAAACCCACTAGTGAGCAACAAGCAGAGGGTGATTTAAGTGGGAGATGAGGATGGATTGCAGCCCCCTTGAAAGCACCGAAATGTAATGAATTCCATTTGAATCTAATGAATGTAATGCCACAAATGTAATGAATCCCACAAATCAGCATCGCCTGCCATCACACTCATAGTACTCAGGAACCCGCAGAAGTCCAGTTTTCATTGCATGCTTGCTGGACTATACTGCTGCACTTTTACTCCATCTGTGAGAGGAAAAAACAGGTTTAGCTTTCTTCTTCTTCTTCTTCTTCTTCTTTTCAGCGGTTATAAATTCCAATGAATTAACTGGTAACCACTTGGATGACAGACATAATAATTCTGTTTTAAAATATACTTATTTTATTCTGCTGTGTATCATTCAAGAACTGTCTGCACTATCAGAGCAGAATAAATGACTATGCAGCTAAATCTATATAGTCAAGTCAACTTTATATACTGCCTTAAACATAAAACACTGTGTTACAAAGCACTTCACAAGGTTAAAAGAAGAGATAACACAACAGGAAACAATCTAAACGGACAAAATGACCAAGCACGTTTTAAAAAAAGCAGATAAAACACATTAGTCACACTGAAAGGCCATCGAGTAAAAGTAGATCTAAAGGTTTGGAAAAGGTACACAGTTCTAGTGCAGGAAAAATGCATGAACTAATAACAAAATACACAAAATAAAAACTCAAACCAAAGGTGATTGTGGATCATCTGTATTTTTACTAGACTATTTCATTTTTGGTGAGCTTGGTGTCCTGTGAAAAACCTGAGCTGTAAATTTAATTTAGTTTGTTTAGCTAATGATTATCATGAGATATCAGAATCAGAATCACTTCATTTGACAATAAAATAAATATACAGGGAATTTTCTTGGCTACAATGGTGAAGAGGCAACTAACATGGTAAGACAGCATAGACACAAGATACAGGGACAACATCTCATATTCAGTACAAAAGGAGACAGTGTAAGCCTTACTTACTATATGCATTCATGCAATCTGGCATGCATCTGTATGTAAAAATCTGTATAGGTATTTTGGACTTAAAAAAAAGCCTTTAAGTGCCACAGACTTGACGTGTCCAGATCCTAAAATGGGATCTAGCCCCTGGTCTAAATTAGGCACGGCTAAAATCTATTTTAATCCGGCCTTGCAGATGTGATGTGAAAGATAGGAAAATGACACTGCAGATAATAAGGGAAGATTACACGATGCCTTAATCCTCCTCCCAAACCCAAACAGTGACCCTGCCTATGTAATCTGATTATATGTCACCAAGTTGGCTGATTTAAGATAAAACCCCACATACCTGTCACCCTCCACTGAAACCTCAAGCGCCAGTCTATCTGGAGACACAGACATGAATATACATCCGACACCGGGGGAGAGCTGTTTTCATAAACCCATATACATTATGAAATGATTTATGACGCTGGTATACTTTTGGCACTATATGAAAACATGTTTTGTCTTGCTTTTTGTTTTGCGCCTTCACATTTAGGCGCAAAACGTCTTCTTCTTCTTCTCTCTTATGATAGGGACAGATGGTTTTATTTCATAATAGGATTTATTTCATAGTAGAATATATATCAACAAGCGAATTCCCTGAGCCTATTTCGTTTAGGGGTGAAAGTGACAAGTGAGAACGATCTTTTCATTGCCGATCTCGCGGAGCAGCGCTCCTGCCCTCCAGAATGTTCTGTGTGGATTGCTTTCAGCTATGGATGGCTGTCAGAGAGGCAGTGAAGGGCAAAGCGTTCTGCCCTCCAGTTCTCTCTGCTGTCAGTTCTGGGTTTTGGGAAATTCAAGCTGGCATGGTGTGGCCATGGATCAGCTGGGCTCACTGTGAGCTGATGTCTTTTCATGTTCCCGTGCAAATTTTGGTTTGGTTTTTCCATCAAAAAGTGTGAAACCCAGATGCCAAAAAAACTTGTTTCTCTCGTGGGATGTCCTGGTGGCTCGTCAGGCTAGGGAGAACGCTCAAGTCATTCTGGGTTTAAATCATTGCATTTCTCTCTCTCTCTATTTTTCTTCACATTTTACATATCAATCTCTACCATGTACTAGTTATTATTATTTGAGGGTATACAGGTTTTACCTCTAGACAGGTATGCTAAAACAATCAGCATAGCCAGGCATCGCCCACTCTTACACTGCTTAGTTTCAAATGAAAGTAACGTTTCTGAGGATTTTGATGATATCAAATGTCATGGTTACTAACATGGAAGTATGAATAAGGGGATTGAGATGCAGTTATTTTCTCACCACTGAATCTGCTCAAAAGGAAACTGAAGGAGAGAGTGATTCAAAGAAAAAGCTTAAAAAGTTAAACTATTTGGTGGATGCTTTCATTTAAAGCACCTTACATTTTCAGTATGGTGGCTGCAGTTATTCCTTATGTTATCCATCATGCTGCAGGACCAACATTACACACACATTAAACAGCAAATTCTAAATAGCCTAAATATAAAAAATAGGACCTAATGTTACTTCTTTACCCATAAAATGAATGACATTTGCTTAGTTAATGGGAACTATCAAAGAGGATTTTACTGTGAGTGTGAATTATGCATGCATTCATTCCAGCTGTGTGGGATCCTGATGCGTTGTTGGTTGTAAAAGCAACTGTTTAGTGGCTTATGCCTCGAGGGACATGTAATGCACATAAAGCAATCACCAGCACAGACCCACACTTGCATCCATTTACATTCGGATCAGGACTGAACCGCCCACTATCATCCGTATGATACAGAGTTATCAAACTACAAATCCCCTTTCGGAGCCCCGCGCTGACTAAAGCTTAGAAGTAATCATCTTGATGAGTAGTTGTTGCAAGTATTCGTCAAAGGAATAATTATGGGGAAAGGGTTGGGTTGCCACCTGTCTGAAAAAGCTCAGAGGCAACTTTTGGGTCCTGAAACAATGTGTTGCTTTGCTTTAGTTTGGTCAAGGCATGTTGGGACAGGAGTCAGATACCTCGCCACAGGCTTTCACTCCGCTGTTGTGTCATTGTGTATTTTGTGTCCATTTTGTACTCTTTGTGGAGCTGGAACTTGGAGTTGGAAATGATTGATCTATTCACAGAATAGGAGAGGTACTGTACAAGGATTATGTGTCTTCTTATGGTGTTCAACAGGTGTGATTTTTTTTATGTAGATATACAAGGTACAGTAGAATGACGAGGAGTGATTAATTTAGAAAACTCTCCACACTACTAGTCAAAAGTTTGGACACACCTGACTGAATTTTCATTCTCTTTAAGCCATCTTGATCTAAAGGCTTATGCTTAAAAGCTTGAAATTAGTTTTTTTAGACAAATGTAAATAGTGAAGTTGATGCCTATGTATGAATTTCTTTCACTGCATAATTCCATTTGTGTTATTTCATAGTTTTGATGTCTTTACTATTATTCTAAAATGTGAAAAATAGTAAAAATAAAGAAAAATGTGTGTGTCCAAACTTTTGACTGGTAGTGTAATGCAGAGATTTTTTCCATAAAAGCTTCTCCTGTCCATGATTTATATTAGATTACATTTTTTTCTTCTTCTCTCTCTTCCTTCCTCTCTCCCTTTCCCTCTCTGTCCCAGGACTGAGGATCCTCATGGAGATACTGAAGATGGCTGCTTCAGGAGCAACTCTCCTTACAGTAGCGGCGGTACTCCTGAACCTGGCCAGATGTCAGGGGATCATGGGAAAAGGAAAGGACAGCTCACCGCTGAGGTTCACGCACCACCTCTACGAAGCCACCATCAAGGAGAACTCTGCCCCGCGGACATATGTGGAGACCCCGGTGAAGATGGGCATCGAGCTGGCAGATCAATTCTGGGACATCAAATATAAAGTCGTCTCGGGTGACGATGATGGCCTTTTCCAAGCCGAGGAAGTCAAGGTCGGGGATTTCTGTTTCCTACGCATCAAAACACGCAGCAGTAACTCAGCACTCCTCAACAGGGAGGTCAGAGACAGTTACACCCTCACGGTTGAAGCCACCGAGAGCACTTTTGACTTTCAGGCCAAGACCAAAGTGTCTGTCCAGGTGCTTGACACCAATGACCTGAAGCCTCTTTTCTATCCCGCCTCTTACAACGTGGCCATCAAGGAGGACACCCCACTTAAGTCGAGTGTGGTCAGGGTGAGTGCTACGGACGCCGACGTTGGCAGCAATGCTGAATTTTATTACTCTTTCACCAGCAGAGCCCATCCGTTCGCCGTGGATCCTTTCACAGGCACAGTCAACCTCGTGAAGAAGCTCAATCACACCCGGACGGAGAGGTACGACCTCACCGTTTTAGCCGAGGACAGGACCAAGAAGATATCGGGTGTTCAGAAATTTGGTAATGTTGCCAGGGTTACAGTAAATGTGCAAAAGACGTCCCCGGCATCTCCAGTGGTCACGCCTCTTCCCGATCAAAGAGTTTCTACAGATGGTAAAATAACTATTGATGTTCACGTGGAGTCAGGTCTAAAGCCGGTGGAATCCCTAAATATTGTTGGAGGGGATCCACACAAGTGTTTTGAGATTATCCCTTCAGGTGTGCAGGGCAGTGACTTCCAAGTGATCTCCATCAAAAGGATTATCTGGCCTCAAACCCCCTTTGGACTGAACCTGTCCCTTCAAGCTAAAGACAGGAGTTTTCCGGCTTTACTCTCTCCAATTACACCAATCCACGTTCCGGCCCATCATTACAGCCCGTTGGCATTTCTTGAGGATACCTACATTGTTACGCTGAGTGAGTTTTCACCACCTAAAACTCATGTGGTCAGGGTTTCTGTCACCCCATTCCCCTTTAATGTCACCTTTAGTATTAAAAATAACCCAGATAGCACTTACTTCAGGATTAACCCCAAAACAGGAATTATTATAACCACAGAGAAATTTGACTATGAGCGAAAGGATCGATATGAGTTTGATGTGATAGCCAACCACGGTGAAGCAGAGACTCACGTAGTAGTGGAGATAACAGACGAAAATGACAACAGCCCAAAATTCACCCAGACCTCCTATCAGGCCACACTGGAAGAAAACGCCCCTGTCGGCAGCAGCGTCTTGACGGTTGCAGCCATAGACGAAGATAAAGACAAAAACGGCTTTGTGACTTATGCTATCGCCAACTCAGGCCCCTTACCGTTCACAATCGACCCATTCACGGGTGTCATCTCAACCTCCGAACATTTGGATTACGAGCTGATGAAACGTCAGTACCACCTCAGAGTGTGGGCCTCTGACAGCGGCGGCCCCTTCAGCCATGTCAGCGAGTGCCCCGTGACGATCACCATGAGCAACGTCAACGATAACATCCCCCTGTTTGAGAGGGTGGGCTGCAACGCCACCATACCGCTAGATTTACCCGTGGGACACGCGATTGCCGAGCTGTCAGCCATCGATTTAGATGAGCTGCAGCAGCTGAGATACGTCATCGAGTCGGGGAACGAGCTCCAACTGTTTGCTATCAACTCGATATCAGGAGCCGTCACTCTGAACCAACCAATTCCTCCGTTTATAGCAGAGACGCAGGCAGTTTTGTTCACTTTGAGAATCATCGCCACAGATGGTAAACATCACTCCGACCCTTCAGTTGTCAGCATAACTGTCACTAACAAAGGTGTTGATGCTACAGTCCACTGCCAGGAGACGGGCATTTTCAAACAACTGACCGATAAACTCATAGAGTCAATCAAACCCATTTTAACTGACCAGGAGGAAGACTCATTCTCCGATATTCACATCATCAACAGACATTCCCCCAAGTTTGACTTGAGCGTCCCCGGATCTATTGACCTCGCTGAGGACTACCCGCTGAATTCCACCATTATTCAGTTCAAGGCGACCGACGATGACACTGGGTTCAATAGCAAGTTGGTGTACGCTATATCAAGTGGGAATGAGGATGGCTGTTTCTCCATTGACACCTTCTCGGGTGAACTTCAGTTAGTTTGCCCGTTAGACAGAGAGAGTAAAGAATTCTACATTTTGAACATAACTGTTTATGATTTGGGAATCCCGCAATTGTCTGTGTGGAAATTAATTGCGGTGAATGTCATGGACGTCAATGACAATCCTCCTGCATTCAGTCAGCCCAGGTATGTGATACGCATTCCTGAAAACACAGAGGTGGACTCCAGCATATTTCAAGCTCATGCAGTAGATCTGGACACAGACGCTAGCGGTAATGTCCAATACTCCCTGCTGACGTCCACTGACATGTTCAGAATTGATGAACTGACCGGCGAGGTGAGGGTGACGGGCCGTTTGGATCGAGAAGTCTCGCCCAGGCATGATCTCCGGATCGAAGCAAGAGACCAGGCCAAATTCGGCCCCCAGCTGTTCACCACTACCGACCTAGTGGTGGTTTTGCAAGACATCAATGACAACCCGCCCAAATTTATACCCAAGATCTACAAAATAAAAGTTCCAGAGGATGTTCCCGAGGGAACCCTGTTACTCTGGGTGGAGAGTGTCGATTTAGATCTTGGCAGCGGAGGCCTCATCACCTACAACCTCAAGAACACCGAGAATGGGATCTTTCACCTCGACTCCTCCACCGGCGCCTTGACCCTCGAGAAGGAGCTGGACTTCGAGAGGCGGGCATCTTACAACCTCACAGTCCGTGCCGTCGATCACGGCCTCCCTCGCTCCCTCTCCTCCTCCTGCTTTGTGGAGATCGAGGTTCTGGATGTCAACGAGAACCTCCACCGGCCGGCGTTCTCCGAGTTTGCGTACGAAGCCGGCGTGATGGAGGACGCGGCAGTGGGGACGTCGGTGGTAACG
Source organism: Centroberyx gerrardi (assembly GCF_048128805.1). Classification (NCBI taxonomy): domain Eukaryota; kingdom Metazoa; phylum Chordata; class Actinopteri; order Beryciformes; family Berycidae; genus Centroberyx; species Centroberyx gerrardi. The sequence continues at coordinate 26,704,210 of NC_136012.1, forward strand.
CTGACAGCTTCAGACAAGGATCTGGGTAGAGACGGAGTGGTCAGGTACCACATCCACGACGGCACTGGTCTGGGAGTCTTCACCATCGATGAGGAAACAGGTAATACATACTGTGGTTATGATTAGGATTTGTTATAGTATTTGTAGTGGTAATAATAACTTATTTATTTCATATAGCACCTTTAAAAACAGACTTTACAAAGTGCTTTGACAGTCAAAATAAAAGCAAATTTAAAAAAGCAATGGAACAGTGTGAAACAGGAATTAAAGAAGATTATCATTAATTAGGAGAAGAGGACAGAGGTAGAGAAGAGCAACATTCAAATCAATACTAGGACAAAAAACAAAATAAAGGATAAAATAAAATAATAAAAAGGATAAATAAGATAAGGCTCAGTGCAAATTCACTGTCGCAGCTGATTTGTGATAATAATTGCTTTCAAAAGTTTTGTGCAATGTAGCCTAGCAATCATTTTTCAGTTTGTATTCCAGCCAAATGAAATGTCTATGCTGTGTTGTCATGGGAGATATGACATCAGAGTAATCATCTCTTTCAGTCATTTTCCTTGGCTTGTGATAAGACAATGGGACATGGTTGTACAACATGGTATTTCCTCCTGGGTGGTTAAGGTGGTTGTCAACTTTTCCAACATATCCAGTACAGAGGACACACTGTGGCCTCTCAGCATATCATAGTGCATTCCATTAGCCTGCTGCTGCACTTACAGCAGAGATAAAATCAGGGCAAATAGAGTTCTCTGTCACAATGGAACAGAGCTAAAATATGTGTTTTTCTGTCTCTACTGTTTTCTTTATAATGGGTTTCCAACCTCTCCCTCAGGGAATTTAAACTGTTTTTCAAGGCAACTGTGTGTGGACAAGTCAATACCCCTTGTTTTTAGACTCCTGAATTAGTATCCTAAGGCGTTTTATTGAGTCTGTTTTACATACCTAATGTGGTAATTTCACCTATGTTGCAGAGCAGAGATTGCTAACAATTTCCCTAGATTAATTTGGGGACTCATTTTAATCTTCCTGCAACCCACCTTTGGGCACGAAGCCAGACTTTGAAAAATGCAAATGCATGAACCCTAAGCTAGATGAATATCAAAGTGATTAATATTTCCTCCAGTGTGGTTATTTAAAAGTGATTATTGACATTTGATGAAAATATAAGTGATTAATTCCTGAGGTACAGCAACATGTTGAATGATGGTGTCCTATCTTAGCAGTAAGCCAAACTTCATGCCTTTCATTTCCCTCAGGTGTGATTCGTACGACCGAGACGTTGGACCGTGAGACGATGCCTCACTACTGGCTTTCTGTCTATGCCACCGACCTGGGAACCGAGCCTCTGATCTCCTGGACCCACGTCTTCCTGGAGGTCCTGGACGTTAATGACAACGCTCCAGAACTTTCTCAGCCCGTCTATTTCGCCTCGGTCCAGGAGAACGTGGCCAAGGCCAAGTCGGTCCTCCGAGTGTCGGCCACGGACGTGGACACATCGTCCGAGGGGAAGCTCTCCTTCCAGATGCTGGACTCTCAGCGGACGTATTTCGACGTCAATCCCAAAACAGGTAATCAGCACTGGGTGATCAAAAAACTCCATCTTTACGGGTTATTTTGTTTTAACTTTATAACTTTTCAGTCTTCAAATGTTGTTTTTCTTAAAGCAAGTGAAAAAACCTTCCAATAGTGTGAGATAATTACACTTATTTTGCCTGAATTAATTACAATATCTTGAAATAATGCAGATGACTCCACTTCTATCACTTGATTAAAGACAACTCTTGAAACAAGCTGATTTGCATTTGAGACGAGTGAAATTATCTCACTTGTTTTAATAAAAACAAGCCTGAATATTAAACTAAATGACTAAATGACTCCAAAACTAGATATAAAATGCAACACCTGCCCTCACAAAATGAATAATTCTTATTATTTACTTAATTAAGTTATTCATTAATTAAAGACTGTTTCTTGTAGAGGACATAATCAGATGTGGTGTAATATTGAAAATGAGGTAACTTTGTTTTCAAAAGGGAGATATCATGTTTTGAAATGAAATCCTTCACATCCTGTGAGCAGCTTCACTCTTCAGCCTTTTGACATTGTGTGTGTAGTAAAATAAAATAACAAAATAAAAAAGACAGTAAAATTGACCATGCCCCTGAGACAGATAATTGAAAGCTTCTTAACGAGGCACCATACAGAGCAGTTGATAAGGCTGTGGGATATGGATTGTAATTGGATCAATGTGTGCAGCGTCATTTTCGTCTTGTCTCATGATCAGTTTGGACAGAAGTGCAGGCTCCAGGCTCCCTCCTGTGCCATTTACATTTTGATTCAAACTCCCATTGTGAATATCTAGGATATATAGGATATATAGAATATATAGTACCTCTCTGTTTCAGAAATTCACACATCAATATACATTAGGCCATATCCCCATGTCGGATTTACATTTTGATTCAATCGTTTTACTGCAGCCGTAAAAACCTGACAGCGAGTGTGTTATTTCCCACAAGGGGGGCTGAAAAATAGCTGATATCTCTCCGTGTTCTGCTGCAAGTCTGAGCAGAACAGGCGCAGCAGAGGCTGGGCGTGTCGCACAGAGGGCAGAGTTGAAACTAAAAACTTCATACTGCAAATCTCCCTCAGAAATCACTCACAAACTCATTCGGCCGGGGTCTAACAGGATGTGCAGCTGATGAGAGAAAACTAACATGCCACCCAACCAGGAAAAAAATGCCCGAATTCCTCCCCCCCCCCAGGTATCTGTGTGTTCATCTTTGACAGTTGCAACTGAGTGTGTGTGTCACCTGGCGCACACTTTGATGTTCAGGCAAATTAGTGTAGCATTAGCTCTGACGCTGCAAGTTCCTACAAGCCCTGTCCTCTTCTTATAATCTCTAGGTAGCTCTGGTGTTTGTCCACACCCTAAGGCCAATATACCAAAGGATTACTGAGAGAGAAGGCGAGTTGCGTTAATAGCGAGACGTCAGACAATAAGCAGGGAGAACATGAGGCACAGAAACAGCCGGAGAACTGAGATGAAATGTCACATGAAACAGGCTTTTTTTGTGTCTGGAGAACAGCAGGGGGGCATTTCACAAAGCAGGATTAGACAGTTAGCCGGATAACAATGTGAAAAAGATTATGCTGTATCCCGGTGATACTGATTTGAATCTGTAAAGCAAAACTTCAATATTAGTTTTAGGGATATGATTCAGTCATGCATGTTGATGATCGCTAATAATAAACAAAAGTTCAGAAGATATTACATAAGTTTGCTGGCTAACTTGCTAATCCTGCTTTGTGAAATTCCCCGCAGGTGTGTTTGATATTTATTTACTCGCACATACAAGCAGAGGCTGAGATTGCTTTGGTTCTTGTTGATAAGAGTTATTATGTATAGGTTTGTTTTTTTACTTTCTGAGGGTTTGTCAAAGCCCTAATTTCAGGTCTTGGTTGTACTGTTATTGCTGTGGTAAATGTTCCTACAGGAAATTGATACGAACAGACAGATTTACTGTTTTGAATATAGATGACAATCAATTCATGTAAAAAAGGTACTGAAGTACTATAAGCTCACACAGGCTCAGGAGATAAATCAAAAGAAAGGAAACTAATACACAGGGTAAGAAATGCATTCAGAGGGTATGTTCACATGCACTCTTATAATCTGACTTTAACATGATGAAAGCAATACTCCAACTATAGCAGTTGTCATGTAAAAGCCTTAGTCTATCTTAATAAGGTTGTGATCCAGTTAACACACACAGATTTCTGTTCAATTTCTCCAATTATTTGGCCGTGTAAACACCTTAGTCTGCTTTCATTCATTCATTTTAAAGTGGTACACCAACATGACAAGTTGGTGGTTTCAAATGAAAAGAGTAACAATACGACAAAGAATACAAAATAAATCGGACAAAATGTTGTGCCATTTTTTGCTTGATATCTAAATTTACTGGCTATCAAATAAATCCACGTGAACTCAGATAATTGAGATAAATCATGTTACTTTGAACCACATAAACACTTTAATTTAAGCTGTCACAGTCAGAGCATTGTGTGCATGTGAACGCACCGTTGAAGCAAGAAGGCGGGCCGCCTTGTCTTCACAAATCAAACTGAAACCTACTATCAGTATTAATAATGTAGAAATCTCTCATGCCTCAACAGGATGGAAGTGACTCACGGCCTACGCAGGTACATGACTAAGCTCTCGGTTCTCCTACATGTTCAGAACACACTGCAGTGAGCGCTGCTGTGGAGTAACGACCGTCTGGTACAAGAGTCAAGGCTTCAAGACCGTGCCGACACTCAGGCTCAGATTCACTAAGGGAAGAGTGTGCACTATATCACTAAAATCACCGAATCAGAAACCATGCTATTCATTAACCGTGCGCATCGAGTGGAGAAAAAATAAAGCTTCTATGTGCCTGCCATGGCATATGTAATGTATATATGTAATGTAATATATGGCAGGTGGTGATGAAGAGGCAATTTGTTGATCAGTGTTCTTTTCAACAGCTTGTTTGCACCACAGCTTGATCTTTCAAAATCTCTCATCAACAATAATAATAATAATAATAATACAGTTTATTTGTATAGTGCTTTTCTAAATACTCAAAGATGCTTGATGATGGTCTAAATGTGTCAGAGGCTTTTCCACCCTGATAAGAAGAAAATTCTAGTGGAAACACAGAACCCTTGTAATTTTTGGGCATCAAAATTGTCAAATTTAAAGATACTGAGTATCAACACAAAATATCTATTGGAAAAAAGGAAATGACTGGTTGCTCTATATTGTCAAGCTGGGATCAAAAATGTATCGGGTGCTCTTGGAAAACAGGGAAAAAAAGTGTGCTACAAACAGAAGGACAATCCACGCACTCCAAATATAGAAATAAAAAAAAAAGCCAACATGTTTCGACCACTGTAGGTCTTCTTCAGGGCTTTAAACGGAAAATACAAAATATCTATTATTGATAGCTTCCCTCCAAACATGTCGGTATCAGCCTTGTGTCACCGTGCCTTAAGGAGGTGTTAACAATTTCAACAACAATTTGTATTTGTATTTAATTTGTATTTGTTTCAATGGAGAGTTTTAGTGTCTCATGATGGTCTAATTGCTGTTTCAGAGGCTTCTCCACTCTGACAAGAATGAAGGAACCCCTGTAATCTTTTGGCATCAAAATGGTCAAATTTAAATATAATAAAATATCTATTATTGGTAGCTTCACTCCAAACATGTTGGTATCAGCCTTCAAAAACCCTTATCAGTCAAATCGTACAAGAAAGCATTGTATACAGTACTAATGTAGGTGAATAAGACGTGAATAAGCTAGTGAATAAGACAAAATAAGACGCACTTAGTGAATAAGACGAAAACTTTGCGTTCTTAGCTCAAGCAACTGAGGTGTAAAACGTGCAAATTCCACTCACAACACCGCCTTAGTGAATTCTGCCTTTCAATCTCCATCTATCTGACTGACTGTCTATCTCTCTCTCTCTCTCTCTCAACGTGTCGCTCCCTCCCACTCCCGCACTGATATTTCTGAAATGTTACTCTGAAATGTCACGCTGCTTCCCTTTTTGAAGTCTCCCTTGAAAACGTGACTTTGACAGGACTTACTGAGTGAAATAAAGGCTACATAAAAAACAAAGGTGACAGGTAGCAGCCGCGGTGTTGCAGGCTGACAGCTTGGTTAGAGCGAGGCGAGAAAACAGACAAAAAACCCAACACTGAACCGCCAGACAACACTGTTTATCTTCACATGGTTTTGACAGCAATCCAGCCTGGCTGAGTGCAAACAGGCAGCGAGGGAGAGACAAGGCTTCACCCCTGTTTCCCATGTCTGGACTAATGACAAAAACACACTTTCTAATGTCTCCCGCCTGCCTTCATCATGTCTTCCCAGCAGGGCTTGTTTGGACTGTCGTAAAAAGACTGAACGACCCTCAGCAGGGTCTTACACTCCACTTACGACCCCCATCTCCTTCTACGGAAACAACCCCCACACCTCCTCCTGTCTCGCTCCTTCAGTGGATCCTAACACGTAACCGCTCCCCCGTCACCGGCTTCTACTCTGATTTACTAAAGATTAAATTAGACGAAACTGAAATGATCCTTTAGGAAAACGGGTGCTGTTCATGTAGTCATTGTAATAATCCCTGCATATCCTACACCAGTACTGTATATAACGCTTTCTTGTAGGGTTTCGGCTGATATGGGTTTTTGAAGGCCGATATTTTTGGAGCGACGCTGCCAATAATAGATGTTTTGTGCCGATATTCAATATCTTTAAATTTGACCATTTTGATGCCAAAAAATTACAGTTCCTTTATTCTTGTCAGGGTGGAAAAGCCTCTGAAACAGCAATTAGACCATCATGGGACACTAAAACTCTCCACTGAAACAAATACAAATCAAATACAAATACGAATTGTTGAAATTGTTTTAGGTGGGTTAGCATCTCCTTAAGGTATGGTGACACAACTAACCCGACTTTATTTTAATGTTACACAGCAGAACCAAATGTCTATACTGTAATACAAAACACAACCAAATAGTTAGCTGGCCATTCCTTGTAACTTCCAACACCTGAAAAGAGGGCAAAACTTGCTATTTGATCTTTGATTTTTCCAAATTATTCCACTTGGGGATAGAGCCAAAGTGCACCCATATACAATTTATGCATCTGTATGGAGATTTTCAATTGCACAAGTGCCATGTTGCACCTATACTTGGCCTGCTATATGGTACGGTATCAGTACCATGCTGTAACACTGGTGACAGTTCAACAATGTCTGCCGGGATCCTTTGGAAGCGAGCCAGGACCATATATGTCTTGATATATGTCTTGATGTTTTGCCAGCATGCTCTTTACACACCTGGACTGAACTGTGCATGACACCCTGGGTATAGTGTACTGCACGTGTCCAATAAAAAAACATATATTAGACGTCATAGAAGTCTCACTTTTTGCTCCAACCCCAAGAGGAGTTTTCTGACAATTTCAAAACATAGAGTTCTCTTTCAGTACAGAAAGATAAATCTCCTTTCGCTGATGAATCAGAGCGGATCTTCCTCTTTCCCTCCCTGTTCCTAAACCCTCCACAGTCCAGACCTGCACCCCGCACCCCAGGCTCCAACCAAAAACTCCCAGACTCCTCCTCTGCCGTTACAATAAATCCATCCATCTTATCTAGCAGATGCCCTAAACCAGACTTTTACTGCCCCTCCTCACTTACCTCCACCCTTCATCCCTATCACTCCACATGCCTCCTCCCCTCACCTCCTTTATAACACCCCCACCCCTCCTGACCATCCCATCCTCACTGACCAGAACCCCCCCCCCCACCCTGACCTCTGACCTCTCCCTCTACACTTAAAGCTCTAGAAATCCCCACAACCCTTGCACACTTCACCCTTACACACACACACACACACACACACTTAACCCCTCCTATCCAAACACCCTTCACCTGCCCCATTACCTCTTCAGCTTTATTAACCCCCCTCGTTAGCTGACCCTTAGTTCTCATACCTGTCACTGTCTGTCTGCGGTTCATATTAGAGGGAATAGCCATTCTAAAAACACACTTTGCATAATTCATAATGAGATTAGATTGCATTATATTAGATGAAACTTTCATGATCCCCGTGGGGAAATTGGCTAATGCAGCAGGAAATAAACAGGATTCTGCAAAATCAGGAAATAAGTAAGAACAAGAGCAAATGCGGCATATTAAACATAACAGATCTAACAATTACATCCACGAGAATACATTGAGTAAAAAAAAAATGTAAATATGTGAATTTACAGCATATAAACAGGGAGTGCAAAATAACAGTAGAACACAGTGAGGCAGAGAAAAATATGTATGATCTAAAAATACACGCAGTATTAAAATACGATTTTAAAATGTTTTAGCGAAATTTGATGTTGTCATTTAGCTTTTCTAATTCGATATAACATCATATGTATAAAAACACTTGGATGGACTCCCAGCTGTAGGTTTGCGTTCAGGACTTCTGGTTTCGTCGGGAGGTTTGTTGCTTCTGTCGGTTTTCTCTGGAAACTCCAGCAGCCGCAGCCAAACTCCCAACACACACACACACACACACACACACACACACACACACACACACACACACAGCTGAACACCGGCCAAATGTGTCTCATAAACCTGTTCAGTGAGGTATTTCATTTCTTATATCAGAAACACACACACACACAGATACAGATACAGACACACACACACAGACACACACACACAGACACACTCACCTAAACACACATACATTGACAGACAGTTACAGACACATGCACACACACACACACACACACACATACAAACACATGTGTATTTACAGACACACACAGAAGCCCTTACACATGCACATGCACACACACACAACGCATATAGATACACACTGAAACATAAATGTACACACACATACTATATGTACACAAACACACAAACATGCTTGCACACAGAGAGAGACACACACAGAAACACACACATACATACACCTTCCCTCACACACACACACACACACACACACACAGGAATAAAATGAAGCAGATGGATCAGTGTTGTAAGCAGCCAGCACTTCACATGGAAAAATACTCTCAGAGAAGTCGACATTTGGATTTTCCTGTGAGGTTTTAGGAGCGCCGAGCGCCGCCGGACTCTCTCAGCTCATTTGCAGCAGAATAGTGAATCTGTGAATTGTTTCCCACCGGGGAGATCGGTGAGAGCGAGGCCGTTAAACACCCAGATTTACCGGCTAACGGCGGCCGCTGCCCGGTGGGAAGGAGGAGAGATGAGATATGACACACACACACGCACGCACACACACACACACACTCACACACAGCACAAGTGTTGCAAGTAATCCTATCTTGTATCCAGACTTATCAACCTTACTTCAGGATATTTTTATTCAAATGATCTCACTGCACTGGCAGATAATTTAGCTAATTTCAATATATTTCACCTTTTTTCAAGATAATGTGTCTTGTTTCAAGCTTGTTTCTTAACGCTAGAAAGGCCAAGCCACCCCCAACTCACTGCTGTTTATCATTTTAGCATTGAAATATCTCATCTTTTTTCTTTTTATGTCCCTCTATAACTTCTCCTAGTTAAAGCCTTCCTTTCTGTACAAACCAGTATTGTTCGATTTTCAAAAACTAACAACGGTCTTCTCTTAGGCAAATTTCATTTGGCTTGTCTGGTGTTAAAGTTTCTTGTTTCGAGATTTAATTCCTCGTCTGGTGATTAAAAAAATCATGACATGAATCAAGTGAAATCGATTGGAATGAGCACAATTATCTGCCGGAGCACTGAGATAATTTGTGTAAAAATAAGCTTCATAAGTCTGGAGACAAAATCAAATCACTTGCCAAACTTGTTCCCAGCAGGGGAACAGCTTGTTTAAAAAAGTTTAAACATGAAAACAGGGACACACACACACACACACACACACACACACACACACACAGCACCACCAATAACAGCAGCAACAACAACAGCAGTAACAACATCCTTAACTCTGTATGTTTGTTTAGGTGTGATCAGCTCTCTTATTGCTTTGGTTGAGACACACACACACACACACACACACACACACACACACACACACACATTAACAACAACAACAACAACAGCAGCAGCAATAACGCCCCTAACTCTGCGTGTTTGTTTAGGTGTGATGTAATGAGCACTCTCACTGCCGTGGACTGAGATTCACACATACTAACAGCATTGATTCCTCATCCTGTGTGTGTGTGTGTGTGTGTGCGTGTGTGTGTGTGTGTGTGTGTGTGTAGGTGTCATCAGCACTCTCTCAGCCTTGGATCGGGAGGATAAACCGGAGCACAGCATCGAGGTGAGACTCATTCTAAACAACATTTTCACTTCCCTTCGGATCGAAGCCACAACAAACCAAACATCAGTGGGAGATAAAGCTAATTACCTTCCACCACCTGAAGGAAAGATCTCTAACACACTTTAACACTGCTGAAAAATATTCAGTGGTGATGTATCTCACATTCCTGGGTCCATCAGGTGACGTCACCTCCAGATGTTTCCAGCAGCTACAGTGGAGTCTGATATGAGAAAATGTTTCAGGATGTAAAACATCAGCGGTAAACGTCAGGTTTTGGTGTCAGTCCCTCAGAATCAAAGAGCGAGGGCTTCTTTCTAGAGCCGCCATTTTTGCACCGAGAGACGTTCAACAATCATACAGGGAGAAATCCATCGTAGAAGAGGAGAGAGACCAGTTTCTCCACCACAGGAGCAGGAGAGAGACCAGAATGCACTGCAGCAGAGAGACAGGATGGGGTTTGAGTGAGGGGAGAGACTCTTTTTCTCAACTGGAAAAACTCTCGCTCTCTTGCTCTTATTATACTTTAGGTATCGCTATTGTTCTCTGCACCTACACTTATAACTCATTGCTGAATGCAACAAGTTCACGCCCGTTCTCTGGCAGTTGTCAAAAGGCATTCTGGGAAATGTAGGAAATCACTAACTGAAATAGAAGTAGACGAGGCAGGTTGAGGGAAAGTGAGTTCAACAAAAAAGTAAATTGCAAAAACTTCATCACAAAATAACTCCCGGAATGCATTGGACATCAAAGAAAGTGCTTACAACTAGCATTATTATTGTTATTATTAAGTTATTATCCCTCTTTCCCCTTCACCCTCAGGTAATAGTATCAGATAACGGATCCCCGGCGCTGCGCTCCACCGCCACCGTTGTGATCCGGGTTCTGGACGACAACGACAACCGACCGAAGTTCACCGACAAGCTCTTCCACGTCAAGCTGCCCGAGCAGCGCGCCGCCGCCGGCAGACAGGAGGTCTGCAGGATGGTCGCCCGCGACGACGACGAGGGCCCCAACGCCGTGGTGACCTACGCTCTCCAGGACAACCGGGACGAGCGGTTCGAGATCGACGCGGTGACCGGCGAGGTGACGTCACACGGAAACTTCTGGTCCGGGAACTACAGTATTCTGACGGTACGAGCTCCGCGCTGTTTAACTGTTATTTTTCTAGAACTTTTTTTAGAATTGTCAATATTTTTGATGTTCTGTCATGCAAATACAAACTGACATGTATGTTTTCCTGTAAGTACATGTGGATTTAACTAGAGCTGAAACGATGAATCGATTAATCGATTAGTTGTCAACTATTAAATTAATCGCCAACTATTTTGATAATCGATTCATCAGTTTGAGTAATTTTTTAAGAAAAATAAGTCAAAATTCTCTGATTCCAGCTTCTTAAATGTGAATATATTCTGGTTTCTTTACTCCTCTATGACAGTAAACTGAATATCTTTGGGTTGTGGACAAAACAAGACATTTGAAGACGTCATCTTGGGCTTTGGGAAACACTGATCGACATTTTTCACAATTTTCTGACATTTTATAGACCAAACAACTAATCGATTAATCGAGAAAATAATCGACAGATTAATCGACAATGAAAATAATCGTTAGTTGCAGCCCTAGATTTAACACTGATACTAACAATAAATTAGGGGTTGGATCAGATTAGAGGTTCCATTCCCTGTGTTTCTCAATGGGGCGAGCATGGCATATAATACATTTATGTAGTTCCCAATAAATTAAAGGAATAGTTCACCCAAAAATTTAACTTTCGTCATTATCTACTCACCCATTTTCATTTTTGGGTGAACTATTCCTTTAAGTAGTTGGGAGCTATATGCATGTATTATATAACTTTACTATAACTATTCCTTTAAGAAATATCCTATGTTTAATGGTAAAAAAATTATATTAAGTCTGCTTTTTATATTACTGTATTCAGGCCATTTATGCTTTAAAGTTGGACCTGTAGCTGTATGAGTAGAGCGAGGCACAGACACAGCCAGGGTTTGTGTGTGTGTGTGTGTGTGTGTGTGTGTGTTGAGAAAGGGTTGTGATCACCCATGTAAAAAAAGAAATGGATGCACCCATGGTAGCATAAGCCGCTTTGCATAAATCACGCACCAAACGGCCAAGGTTATTTGCGCTTTTGCTGTGAACTTGGACGATCTGCTCGCATGACGCTGTGTGGCTCGGAAGCAAAGAAGTGTCTCGTGTCTGTCAGTGAGGGCGGTAATCAGTCGGTATTTGAACAGGCTCCAGGTAAATAAAATCTCTAATGGGACGCGCTTCATTTGTGTGGCTCTGTGGAGACTTTAAAGGGTCCGCCAGCTGTGCTACAGAAGCTAAATTAGCTGTCAAAAGCATTCCAGTAACACCCTGTCTTTGGACTTTTGGTCTTTTGGCCTAACACCAGTGAATGTTACCTTGTCATCACTCCCTGTCATATAACAGAGCGGCGTCCAGCGTGCTGTGTACTCAGCTACAGAAAAGCTCTACAGGTTTTCAGTAACATCAAATAAGTCCCTCTCCCCTTCAGCTGACATGCGGTCATTAGTTACAGCACAATGTGGATTTAACGTCAAAGGATGGATATGAGGCAGAACAGCATGCTGTCAGTCACCAATTTTGTTGAATTGTTAAATTTGAATGTTAAAATAGAAAATGTTGCTGGTGTATTCTGGAAACCAGTGCAGTCAGTGGATGAAAAGTGAGTTTCCTGCCTTGTTAAAGGATGTTTTTGGCCTCCATGGGGAAAAAAGACCAACTTAAGCTTCCTGTCTCAGTACTTACAGCTTTTGACTCAAATTTGCATTTGAAATTTTATCATTACAAGGAAAATCTTTTCCTTATGTAGGTCAATGGTTTTAGAAAGGCACTAACACTGCCTGGGTTAGGGTTTCTATTTGGTAGATAGATAGATAGATAGATAGATAGATAGATAGATAGATAGATAGATAGATAGATAGATAGATAGATAGATAGATAGATAGATAGATAGATAGATAGATAGATAGATAGATAGATAGATAGATAGATAGATAGATAGATAGATAGATAGATAGATAGCAACATTCTTGGCTTTCTTAAAATTGCAATTTCACCATAGCATGCTGATCTGGACATTTTATGATTCTTTCCCCATTGCTTAATTGGCCATCAAAACATAGGTGTAGACATCTTTTTTTTTTAAATCCTATCATGGTCAAGCAGATATGCATCATGGAGGTCCAACGGTGAACTGGCTGTGCACAAATAATGTATAAAATATATAACAACCAGGCAACAAAAAGAGCGAGCTGAGTCAGCTTGTTGTGGTGTGGCTGTAGATCCATTCAGTAGCGTTCTCAGTAAAAGTGAATAGTGTGATAAGGTGGATTTGGTTACTGTGACACAGTAAACTGTCTTGTCTTTAGCCCTAGTCTCTACTCCAAAACACTCTGAGTTGTAGCTTGAGCAGAGTCAGCTCAGTTAACCTGAACAAACTCAGACCTTCATTCAAACTGAGACGTTTCACCTGGAACATCCAGAATGAAAACCTCTTCACAGCGTTAATTTGACTCCCGTGTTGCTCCTCAGATCAAAGCGACGGACGGGGGCAGCCCGTCTCGCTCGTCCACGGCGCGTCTCGACATCGAGTGGATCGCCCGCCCGCCGCCCTCCGCCGAGCCAATCACGTTCGACGAGCCCCACTTCACCTTTGCCGTCATGGAAACGGAGCCTGTCACTCACATGGTGGGCATCATCATGACAGAGACGCAGCGGCTGAGGTGGTTCGATATCGTAGGTGAGGGGAAGGAACGCACGCACACACACACACACACACACACACACACACACACACACACGTACACACACACACACACACTGGTACACACATAAACTTGTCCTCTTGCCCCTTTACATAGACACACACACACATACACACACCGGAAACACTAGACACAATCACACAAACATTCACACTCATTCCCCTGTCTCTTTGCACACACATATACACAAACACACCACACACACACATGCACACACACACACACACACACACACACACACACACACGTACACACATAAACTTGTCCTCTTGCCCCTTTACATAGACACACACACACATACACACACCGGAAACACTAGACACAATCACACATACATTCACACTCATTCCCCTGTTCTTTGCACACACACACACACACACACACACTCACACACACACACACACAAGGCATCTAAACTCCCATTATTGAGCTGACTATTGATCGGAAGCTGTTTGCTGTGCAGACTTGGTTTGGACACCGGAGTAAACTTTAATCTCCGATGAAAAACAACAGCAACACAAATGAGGCAATGATTTCTGAAAGAGGACAAATGATGGGTAAACAGACCGGTAGTACGATTTATTTCCATAACACACTCAATTTGATAAGAAAGGGTTAAAATGTAACACCTGCATCTAGTTCTTAGCGACTGCCATGTAAAGACTCTGCATAGATCACACACACACATGTCCCTCCATTTGCTTCATGTTAAGTGCTGGAGCCGAGCCAGACAGGACAGCACGGTGAGAAATTATATCTGACATTTCACCATATTGCCACTTACACTGTAGTGCTGACTTGCATGGCGCCGGCTCGCAGCGGGGAATACAAACAAGCTACAAGCATCATCCATGTGAGTCCATGACAGTGTAGAGAGAAGTTATTTTCTAAAGGTCAGCAAAAAAAATCCTACAACAGTGAATGATATTAGAGCCGAGCGGAGGGAAGGGATAAACAATATGAGTGTGACTTGAAGGAAAAATCCCCCTCGGATCTTCTTCCGCTGTTATATATCATCAATCTGTGATGCCCAGTGCATTCCACGGGTTATTTTATGATGAAGTGTTGTAATTTACGTTCTTTTGGTGAGCCCACTTTTCCCTCAACCTGCCTCGCCTGCTTCTATTTCAGTTAGAGATTTCCCAGAATGCCTTTTTTGACAACCCTCAGAGAGTGTGCCTGAACTTGTTGCGTTCAGCTGTGGTTTATATGTGTAGGTGGTGAGAGTGATAATGACTTCAAGTTATTAAGTTAAGTAGCAGTTAGTAAGAGCAACAGAGCGAGTTTTAAAAAAGCGAGAGTCGTGTTCTTCTACTCAAAACCCAACCTGTCTCTCTGCTGCAGTGCATTCTGGTCTCTCTCCTGCTCCTGTGGGTGGAGAAACTGGTCTCTCTCCTCTTCTACGATGGATTTCTCCCTGTATGATTGTTGAACATCTCTCGGTGCAAAATGGCGGCTCTAGAAAGAAGTCCTCGCTCTTTGATTCTGAGGGACTGACACCAAAACCTGACGTTTACCGCTGATGTTTTACATCCTGAAACATTTTCTCATATCAAACTCCATTGAAGCTGCAGGAAGGAGGAAATTACACCAAACTACTAAAATACCCAGAAATGCAAAATACATCACCAATAGCTGTTTTTAAGAGTGTTAAAGTGGACTGGAGTGGAGTTTTCCTCTAAGGCTGTGATACATGGGAGATTTGCATGTTTGTCTACTTTATGAAGGAAGTAAACAGTTGCTCAATAGTTTTGCCGAGTTTTTCTGTGACTTATTATTGCCAAATATGCTGGATTTTGTTCTGAATTTGTTTAAAAATTGAGCAAAGAGCCTTGATTTTACAACTCCGTGATTTCTCATGATTAATTCAGTTCATGACTATGTATAATATTGAAATTAATAAATATTAAAATCCCTGACATTGTCTTCAAGGAAAAGGTTTTCTGTGGTAGATGAGAGAGAAATGGTTTAAATTGCAATCCCTTGCAATATTTGCAGGGAAGTGTTGATTTTGCAGAAAAAATAAAAAAATAAAAAAATATCTAGCCATGGCAAAAACTTGCGTATTCCTGAAGGGAGGGATGACAGAGGAGAGAGAGAGAGAGAGAGAGAGAGAGAGAGAGAGAGGGAGGGAGGGAGGAGAAGAGGAAAAAAAGGTCTTGGTGTCAGCAGTACCAGCAGGAGGTTTTCTCTCAGCCCGGATAAATCAGCAGCGTTCCTCCTCTCATCACCTGCCAGATCCACCCAGGAGGGACGACCGGCCGCTCCTCCTCTTCCTCCTCTTCCTCTTCATCCTCCTCTCTCTCTCTCTCTCTCTCTCTCTCTCCTCCCTCATCCCCCCCTCCATTCTGGCTTCCTGTCTTTTTATGCGCCGCTTTTAACAAACAGGACTGCCACAAAGCGCTTGACTGAAAATAACACGAGTGGAGACATTTTTAGCACCAGAGCGGCTCCTGTGGAACTCAACCCGGTCACCGTGTTACAGCCTGGCTCCGCCCCCCTGAGCGGCGCCGGGCCGCACCAGGCTCTGCCAGGCCGCTTCCTGCCAGGTGGGGCAGCGTGTGGCGGGAAAGACCACGGTTCCTCCTGTTCAGTTTGGTGTGCCAAGCTTCACCCATGCCAGATTAGACTAGAATAGAATAGAATAGAATAGATTAGAATAGAATAGACACTTTCTTGATCCCTGAGCAGAAATTTAGTTTCCGCACAGCAGCTGTTGCGTAATGTTACGTTGTATTGACCTTATACATATCCTTAAAACCTGGAAGAGCTCTGTCCTACTGTTGTGAATCAAGATGGACATCATACAAACATTTATCATTAAACAAAACATATTGGAAACAAATGGATCTTAAGAATCTGGAGGGATTTTAATGGATTTGGTCCATTATCGCTAGCTACCAGAGTCAAGGTAGTTAGCTAGTAGCTGACTAACAAATGAGCTAGCTAACTTCCCTGCTAAATTCAAGCAGTCGTTGTAGTTGTTCCCAAAATCGCTATATAATTTCATAACTGTTAGGTTTATCAGAAGTCCTCACTTATGTGTTGAAGTACTAGTTTGTATGCCAGTTTTCCAGGTAGAGTTCCCACCCGAGTGTTCAAAATAGCCTCGGTGTGAATAAGGCATGTTGTGTCACGAAGCAGAGTCTTGATTACCGTGAAGAGGCTTATTTTGCAATAAGCAATAATCAGCTGACACACAATATTGATTTAAAATCAGCTAAAGCAATTCACTAGCAGTAGAGCAGACGGGTCAGCTGGATGGGAAAGCAGGACACCAGCCACCAGCACAATGCTGGTAAATTTTGTTGAATTGTTAAATTTGGATGGTAGTAAAAGGTGCTGGTGTATTTTGGAAACCAGTGCGGTCAGTGGATGAAAAGTGAGTTTCCTAGTAGTTGAACTAACCAGAACTAACAAGAACCAGTAATCAAAGTGTCGTACTCTTCAGATAACATATTTTTGGTGCAAGGTGGCACCAATTAAATTGATTAGAAATGGTTTGTTATGCATGAAAGCAGTTGGCTCTATATTTCCTCGCGGTCCAGCCTTGGACGTTGCCTCAGAGTTGAACTGTTTGTCTTGAGCGGTGGATAATTGTGCAGCGTTTTTTTTTTTGCTCCTGTGTGGTCTGGGAGCGTAACTCCTAGTGATTATCACTGATGGCCTGTCAGCTCTCAGCTCAACCTGAACCGTCCTCATTCACCACGTTTAACCTGGGTCACTGAGAGCAGAGAGGACAATTAACCAGGCTGTTCACTTCAGTTCCCATTCTATTCTACTCTGTTTATTCTCTTTTACTCAATTTTACTCTTCTCCTCCCTCCCTCCCTCCCTCTCTCTCTCTCTCTCTCTCTCCTCTGTCATCCCTCCCTTCAGGAATACGCAAGTTTTTGCCATGGCTAGATATTTTTTTTACTCTCTATTATTCTGCTCTCGTATATTCTGTTCTATTATATATTTATATTCAGGCCTGCCCTCATACATTTTCTTCTTCTCTTCTCTTCTCTGTTTTATTCTATTCTATCCTAGTCTATATTCTAACGCGCTCTATTTTATTATTTTATTTAATTTAATCTTAATCTATTCATTTCTTCAGTAGTGTATCACTGACCCTGATCTGGGAGTTGGCAGATGAGGGAATGTTGTTATGTCACAGGATTCCTCTCTCCTGCAGATATCATCAGGTATTTATTGTCCTGCTTCACCCTCCTCCTCCTCTCCAGCGGCAGAACCCAGATGCCTATCGATGCTCTCTGACAGTGAGATAATTCAGAGAGACGGATGAAGACTTCCGTCGCTGTCAAAATAACTCAAACCCACAAAAACCCACCCGACTTCAAAAGCTCCACAAAGCGAAAAACAACACGCCGCGTCAAGGCCGAGTGGAAATATATTCATTGACAAGATATCAAGGTCAAGGAGAGTGGTGACAAAAAGTGACCCGTCCCATTCAGGTGATGGGTGAGCAACTGTCCTAAACGGAGGAGTTTGTGTATCTTGGGGTCTTATTCCAGCAAGGTCTCCCGAAATTTTGTGAAATGAGCACAATGTCTCAAAATACAAATATGTTCTCCTTGCGAGAAAAGTTAGAGAATAAATTTCCCCACAAGGAAAGGATTACCTGGATTACGTTTTGCCTTCAACTCCCAGGTTCAATTCCCAACTCCTGCGAAAAGGTTTTTTATTGGAGTGAAGTTTTCATTTTTTGTGATTTGTTTCTGATGAAATCATGATCAAAACCTTACCCTAACCTTAACTAAACGTTTATTTGCCTAAACCTAACCTGAACCTTGAAAGCAAGGGTGATTTACTTACCTAAACTTAACCATTAGCTAACTTTTTCTCATGATGAACACATGGAAATGGCTTGTCCATGGTCCTTTCAAGGTGGAGGAACCTTAATCTTTACATTATTCATGTCCACAACACATAGCCTTCATTTCAGAGTTTGTGCTCATTCCACAAATTTTCATGAGATTTTTATGAGACATTTTATTCCTGACTGGAGGTAAAAGGGATCTTGAGATTGACCGTCAGTTAGGTGCAGCGGCTGCACTAGTGTGCAAAGCTCTGGATGATTTTTGTTCCGACCTTCACCCATATGGTCACGAGCTTTGGGTAGTGACCGAAAGACCCTGCAGGGACTACATCTCCCAGCATGCCTGGGAGCACATGGCGATCCCCCAGGAGGAGCATTAGGACTGCTCTGCTTGCCACCGGGATAATCTGTTAGAAGATGGATGGATGGATGTATGGAAAGAAAATGGATGGATAGATAGAAATATTGGGAAATATCAATATCAATTTCCTGCACGGGAAATAATTTCTTCCTACATTACATTTAAACACTTTAATTCAAATGTCTTGCAGTACCGTAAGTGCAGATATTTTCAGCATGGATGGCCACAGAGGGAATATAACCCCCAACCCTGACAGTGTTAGTGCCTTGCTCTATTAGCCACACAGCAGCTTTATCTTCTACTTGGACATCATTTCTTACTGGAGATGATCCCCAAAGTCGAAAAACTGCTTTTACATTAAATTTTCCTCTCTGTGCCGAGACGCCAGCCAGCGATTTGCGATGCTGCGTCTGTTTCGGCGAGTTTTCCCCTGAAAGCCTGTCTGGGGGTCGATATGTGGCTTAGAGGAAGTCAATCCAGGGATTTGGAGATCTAAGAGAGTTAAACAGGTCTGTCAGTGAGGCTGGCTGGTCTGCAGTGTTTCAGCTCAGTTATTGAGACCCAACTTTGATTGCAATAGACCTCTGGATGAC